>NW_024750939.1:0-1488 GCF_018991925.1 Homarus americanus
TGAAAGTTGAGTTAGATAAACCAAATTTGGAAATAGATTATCATAGAAAACGGGAAATTTGTATCATAAAAATGGGAAATATCTACTTCGCGAAAGTTCTTAGATAACCAAATTTCCCGAAAATAGATTATCATAGAAAACGGGAAATTTGTATTATAAAAATGGGAAATATCTACTTTCCGCGAAAGTTTTAGATAACCAACTTTCCCGAAAATTAGATTATCATAGAAAACGGGAAATTGTATCATAAAAAATGAAATATCGACTTTCCGGGAAAGTTTTAGATAAATCAACATTCCCGAAAATAGATTATCATAGAAAACGGAAATTTGTATCATAAAAATGGAAATATCGACTTTCCGGGAAAGTTGGTTAGATAACCAAATTTGCCGAAAATAGATTATCATAGAAAACGGAAACTTGTATCATAAAAATGGGAAATATCTACTTTCCGGGAAAGTTGTTATATTACCAACTTGCTGAAAATAGATTATCACAGAAAACGGGAAATTTGTATCATAAAAATGGGAAATATCTACTTTCCGGAAAGTTAATAGATAAACCAAATTTGCCGAAAATAGATTATCATAAAACGGGAAAATTTGTATCATAAAAATGGGAAATATCGATTTCCGGGAAAGTTGAGTTTGATAACCAAATTTGCCGAAAATAGATTATCATAGAAAACGGGAAATTTGTATCATAAAAATGGGAAATATCTACTTTCCGGGAAAGTTGGTTAGATAACCAAATTTGCCGAAAATAGATTATCATAGAAAAACGGGAAATTTGTATCATAAAAATGGGAAATATCTACTTTCCGCGAAAGTTTCTTAGATAACCAACTTTCCGAAAAAAGATTATCATAGAAAACGGGAAATTTGTATCATAAAAAATGGGAAATATCTACCTTCCTGAAAGTTGGTTAGATAACCAAATTTGCCTGAAAATAGATTATCATAGAAAAACGGAAATTGCATCATAAAAATGGAAATATCTACTCATGAAAGTTTTAGATACAAATCTTCCCAGAAAATAGATTACTCATAGAAAACGGGAAATTTGTATCATAAAAAATGGAAATATCGATTTTCCGGAAAGTTGTTAGATAACCAACTTCCGAAAATAGATTATCACAGAAACGAGAAATTTGTATCATAAAAATGGAATATCTACTTTCCCGAAAGTTGTTATCGACCTTTGGGAAAGTAGATTGTATTTTCGGGAAATATTACCTAATTTTGGAAAGTAGATTATCATAGAAAACGGGAAATTTGCATCATAAAAATGGGAAATATCTACTTTCCAGAAAGTTAAGGATAACCAAATTTGCCGAAAATGGATTATCATAGAAAACGGAAATTTGTATCATAAAAATGGAAATATCCATTTCCGGGAAAGTTATTAGATTACCAAATTTGCCGAAAATAGATTATCACAGAAAACGGAAATTTGTATAATAAAAAATGGGAAATATCTACTTCCGCG
>NW_024750940.1:0-7512 GCF_018991925.1 Homarus americanus
GGTGCCCGGCCTTCACACCCCGTTTCATCGCACTGAAAGGGTGCCCGGCCCTCACACCCCGGGTTATGGCACTGAAAGGGTGCACGGCCCTCACACCCAGGGTCATGGACCTAAAGGGGTGCCCGGCCCTCACACCACGGATCATGGGGTTGACGCGGTTCCCGGCCCTCACACCCCAGGTCATGGTGCTGGAGGGGTGCCCGGGCCTCACACCCCGGGTCATGTCACTGAAGGGGTACCCGGCCCTCACACCCCGGGTCACGGCACTGAAGGGGTGCCTGGCCCTCACACCCCGGGTCATGGTGCTGAAGGGGTGCCCGGCTTTCACACCCCGATTCATGGCACTGAAAGGGTCCCCGGCCCTCAAACCCCGGGTCATGGCACTTAAAGGGTGCGAGGCCCTCACACCCCGGGTCATGGACCTAAAGGGGTGCCCGGCCCTCACACCACGGATCATGGGGTTGAAGCGGTTCCCGGCCCTTACACCCCGGGTCATGGTGCTGGAGGGGTGCCGGGAAACACCCCGGTTCATGTCACTGAAGGGTTCAGCCTCACCCCAGGTCATAGCACTGGAAAAAGTGCCTGGCCTACCCAGGTCTCGCCAGTGCTGAAGGGGTTCCCTGCTTTCACACCCCGATTCCTGGAACTGAAGGGGTGCCCGACCCTCACACCTCGGGTCATGGTGCCTGAGGGGTGCCCGGCCCTCACACCCCGGGCCAAGGGGTTGAAGCGGTTCCCTGCCATCACACCCCTGGCCATGTCACTGGAGGTGTGCCCGAACCTCACACCCCGGGTCATGTCACTGAAAGGGTGTCCGGCCCTCAAACCCCGGGTCATGTCAGTGAAGGGGTGCCCGGCCCACACACCCCGATTCATGGCACTGAAGCGGTGCCCGACCCTCACACCCCGGGTCATGTGAAGGGGTGCCCGGCCTTCACACCCCGGTTCGCAGCACTGTAGGGGTGCCCTGCCTTCACACCCTGATTCATGCCACTGAAAGGGTGCCCGGCCCTCACATCCCGTTTCATGACACTGAAGGGGTGCCCGACCCTCACACCCCGGGTGATGGCACTTAAAGGGTACACGGCCCTCACACCCCGGGTCATGGACCTAAAGGGGTGCCCGGCCCTCACACCACGGGTCATGGGGTTGAAGCGGTTCCCAGCCATCACAACCCGGGTCATGGTGCTGGAGGGGTGCCCGGCCCTCACACCCAGAGTCATGTCACTGAAGGGGTGCCCGGCCCTCACACTCCGGGTCATGGGGTTGAAGCGGTTCCCGGCCCTCACACCCTGGGTCATGGTGCTGATGGGGTGCCCGGCCCTCACCCACCGATTCTTGGCACTGAAAACGAACCAGGCCCTAACACCCTGGGTCATGGTGCTGAAGGGGTGCCCAGCCCTCACACACAGATTCATTTCACTGAAGGGGTGTCCGACCCTCACACCCCGGGTCATGTGAAGGGGTGCCCGGCCCTCACACCCCGTTTCAAGGCACTGAAAGGGTGCCCGGCCCTCACACCCCGATTCATGACACTGTAGGGGTGCCCGACGCTCACACCCAGGGTCATGGTGCTGGAGGGTGCCAGCCCTCACACCCCGGGTCATGTCACTGAAAGGGTGCCCGGCCCTCATCCCGGGTGATGCCAATGAAGGGGTGCCCAGCTCTCACACCCCCGGTGATTTCACAGAAGGGGTACCTGGCCCTCACACCCCGGGTCATGGTGCTAATGGGGTGCCTGGCCCTTACACCCCGGGTCATGTGAATGGGTGCCCGGCCCTCACACCCCGGGTCCAAGTGAAGGGTGCGGACCACACACCCTTTTTCAAAGCACTGTATGGGTGCCCGGCACTCACACCCCGTTTCATGGCACTTAAAGGGTGCCCATCCCTCACAACCAGGTTTATGACACTGAAAGGTTGCCCTGCCCTTACACCCCAGGTCATGGCACTGAAGGGGAGCCCGGCCCTCACACCCCGGGTCATGGCACTGAACGGGTGCCCGGTCCGCACACCCCGGGTCATGGTGCTGCAGGGGTGCCCGGCCCTCACACCCCGGTTCACAGCACTTTAGGGGTGCTCGGCCCTCACACCCTGGGTCATGTGGTTGATGCGGTTCCCGGTCCTCACACCACGGGTCATTGAGCTGAAGGGGTGCCCGGCCATCACACCCCAATTCATGGCAGTGAAAGGGTGCCCGGCCCTCACACCCCGGGTCATGGCACTGAATAGGTGCCCGGCCCTGACACCCCGGGTCAAGTGAAGGGGTGCCCGGACCACACACCCTTTTTCAAAGCACTGTATGGGTGCCCGGCACTCACACCCCGTTTCATGGCACTTAAAGGGTGCCCATCCCTCACAACCAGGTTTATGACACTGAAAGGTTGCCCTGCCCTCACACCCCAGGTCATGTCACTGAAGGGGTGCCCGGCCTCACACCCAGGTCGCCTTTTGAAGAGCCCGGCCCTCACACCAGGTCAGCAGCACTGAACAGGTGCAGTCCTCACACCCAGGTCATGGTGGCTGCAGGGGTGCCAGCCTCACCCAGTTCACAGCACTTCCAAGGTGCTCGGCCCTCACACCCTGGGTCATGAGGTTGATGCAGTTCCCGGTCCTCCTACAGGTCGGTGAGCTGAAGGGTGCCCGGCCATCACACGATTCATAGCAGTGAGGTGCCCAGCCCTCACCATTCATAGCACTGAATAAATTGCCAGCCCTCACCCAGTTCATAGCTCTGTCAGGGTGACCTCACACCCCCGTTCACCAGCATAGGGGTGCCCAGCCCTCCCACCCCTATTCATGGCACTGAAGGGGTGCCCGGCCCTCACACCCCGGTTCACAGCACTGTAGGGGTGCCCGGCCTTCACACCCCGATTCATGGCACTGAAATCGAGCCGGCCCTGACACCCCGGTCATGGTGCTGAAGGGGGTGCCCGACCCTCACACCCCGATTCATGGCACTGAAGGGGTGCCCGACCCTCACACCCCGGGTCATGTGAAGGGGTGCCCGGCCCTCACACCCCGGTTCGCAGCACTGCAGGGGTGCCCGGCCTTCACACCCCGTTTCATCGCCACGGAAAGGGTGCCCGGCCCTCACACCCCGTTTCATGACACTGAAGGGGTGCCCGGCCCTCACACCCCGGGTCATGGCACTGAAAGGGTGCACGGCCCTCACACCCCGGGTCATGGACCTAAAGGGGTGCCTGGCCCTCACACCACGGGTCATGGGGGTTGAATCGGTTCCCGCCCTCACACGGGTCATGGTGCTGTAGGGGGTGCCCGGCCTCACACCCCGGTTAATGGCACTGAAGGTGAGCCCAGCCCTCACACCCCTGGTTATAGACCTAATGGGATGCCTGGCCCTCACACCCCGGGTCATGGCACTGAAATGGTACCCGGCCCACACACCCCGGGTCATATAATTGAAGGGGTGCCTGGCCCTCACACCGCGATTCATGGCACTGAAATCGAGCCCGGCCCTCACACCCCGGGTCATGGTGCTGAAGGGGTGCCCGTCCCTCACACCCCGGGTTATGGCACTGATGGAGTCACCGGCCCTCACACCCCGGGTCATGGCACTGAAAGGGTGCCCAGCCCACACACTCCGGGTCCTGTCATTGAAGGGGTGCCCGGCCCTCACACCCGGGGTCATGTCACTGAAAGGGTGCCCGGCCCTCACATCCCGGGTCATAGCACTGAAGGGGTGCCCGGCCCGGCCCTCATACCCCGGGTCAGGGTGCTGGAGGGGTGCCCGGCCCTCACACCCCGATTCATGGAACTGAAATCGAGCCGGCCCTCACACCCCGGGCCATGGTGCTGAAGGGGTGCCCGGCCCTCACACCCCGGTTCATGTCATTGAAGGGGTGCCCGGCCCTCACACCCCAGGTCATGGGGTTGAAGCGGTTCCCGGCGCTCAAACCACGGGTCATGGAGCTGAAGGGGAGCCCGGCCACCACTCCCCGATTCATGGCACTGATTGGGTGCCCGGCCCTCACCCGGGTCATGGTACTGAAAAGGTGCCCAGCCCTCATACCCGATGTCATGTGTGAAGGGATGCCCGGCCCTCACCCCGGTTCGCATAGCTCTGTAGGGGTGCCCGGCCTCACACCCCGTTTCATGGCACTGAAGGGTGCCAGCCCTCACACCCTTTTCATGGCACTGAAGGGGTGCCGGCCCTGACGCCCCTTTTTCATGTCACTGAAGGGTGCCCGGCCCTCACCCCAGGTCATGGCACTGAAGCGTTGCCCAGCCGTCACACCCCAGCCATGGCACTGAAAGAGGGGGCCAGCCCCTACACCTGGCCATGGACCTAAAGGGGTGCCCGGCCCTCACACCACGGATTATAGGGTTGAAGCGGTTCCCGGCCCTCACACCCCGAGTCATGGCACTGAAGGGGTGCCTGGCCCTCACACCCTGGGTCATGGTGCTGGAGGGGTGCTCGTCCCTCACATCGCGATTCATGGCACTGAAATCGAGCCCGGCCCTCACACCCCGGGTCATGGTGCTGAAGGGGTGCCCGTCCCTCACACCCCGGGTTATGGCACTGAAGGAGTCACCGGCCCTCACACCCCGGGTCATGGAACTGAAAGGGTGCCCAGCCCACACACTCCGGGTCATGTCATTGAAGGAGTGCCCGGCCCTCACACCCCGGGTCATGTCACTGAAAGGGTGCCCGGCCCTCACATCCCGGGTCATAGCACTGAAGGGGTGCCCGGCCCTCATACCCCGGGTCATGGTGCTGGAGGGGTGCCCGGACTTCACACCCCGTTTCATGGCACTGAAAAGGTGCCCGGCCTTCAAATCCCGATTCATAGCACTGAAAGGGTGCCCGGCCCTCACACCCCGGTTCATGGCATTGAAGGGGTGCCCGGCCCTCACACTCCGGGTCATGGTGCTGGAGGGGTGCCCGGCCCTCACACCCCGGGACATGTCACTGAAGGGGTGCCTGGCCCTTACACCCCGGGTCATGTCACTGAAGCGGTGCACGGCCCACATACCCGGGTCATGGACCTAAAGGGGTGCCCGGCCCTCACACCACAGGCCATGGGGTTGAAGCGGATCCCGGCGCTCACACCACGGGTCATGGAGCTGAAGGGGTGCCCGGCCATCACACCCCGATTCATGGCACTCAAAAGGTGCCCGGCCCTCACACCCTGTAAATATGCGGAAGGTGCCCGGCCCACCCTGATTCATGCACTGAAGGGTACCCGCCTGACGCCTTTTGTCATAAATGATTGAAGGTGCCCGGTTCACACTTCGATTCATGGCACTGAAGGAGTGCCCGCCCTCACACCCTGGCTCATGGCACTGAAGGGGTGCCTGGGCTCTGATGCCCTTGTCAGTCACTGAAGGGGTGCCTCGGCCCTCACACCCCGGGTCATGGCACTGAAGCGGTGCCCGGCCGTCACACCCCTGGCCATGGCACTGAAGGTGTGCCCGGCCCTCGCACCCCTGGTTATGGACCTAAACGGGTGCCCATCCCTCACACCCCGGTTCATGGCAGTGAAAGGGGGCCCGGACCACACACCACGGGTCATGTCATTAAAGGGTTGCCCGGCCCTCATACCCTGGGTCATGGTGCTTGAGGGGTGCCCGGACCTCACACCCAGATTCTTGGCACTGAAATCAAGCCCGGCCCTCACACCCCGGGTCATAGTGCTGAAGGGTTGCCCGGCCCTCACATCCCGGGTCATGGCACTGAAGGAGTGACGGGCCCTCACACCCCGGGTCATGGCACTCAAAGGGTGCCCGGCCCACACACTCCAGGTTCATGTCACTGAAAGGGTGCCCGGCCCTCACACCCCGGGTCATAGCACTGAAGGGGTGCCCGGCCCTCATACCCGGGGTCATGGTGCTAGAGGGATGCCCGGCCCTCACACCCCGATTCATGGCACTGAAATCATGCCCAGCCCTCCCACCCCGGGTCATGGTGCTGGAGGCGCCTGGCCCTCACCTGATTCATGGCACTGAAGGGGTGCCCGGCCCTCACACCCCGGGTCATGTGAAGGGGTGCCCGGCCCTCACACCCCGGGTCATGTGAAGGGGTGCAAGGCCCTCACACCCCGGTTCACAGCACTGTAAGGTTGCCCGGCCCTGACGCCCCGGGTCATGTCATTGAAGGGGTTCCCGGCCCTCACACCCCGGGTCATGGCACTGAAGGTGTGCCCGGCCCTCACACCCCTGGTCATAGACCTAAACGGGTTCCCGGCCCTCACAGCCCGGATCATGGGGCTGAAGGGGTGCCCGGTTTCTCACACCCCGGGTCATGGCACTGAAGGAGTGGACTGCTCCTCACACCCCGGTCATTGCACTGAAAGGGGTGCCCGCCCATCCACTACGGGGTCATGCTGGCTGAAGAGGTGCCCGGCCCTCACACCCCGGTTCACGGCACTGAAAGGGTGCCCGGGCCTCACACCCCGGTTCATGTCACTGAAAGGGTGCCCGGCCCTCACACACCGGGTCATGGTGCTGAAGGGGTGCCCGGCCCTCACACCCAGGGTCATGGTGCTGAAAGGGTGCCTGGCCCTCACACCCTGGGTCATGTCACTATAGAGGTGCCAGGCCCTCACACTCCGGGTCATGTCACTGAAGAGGTACCCGGCCCTCACATCCCGGGTCATGGCACTGATGAGGTGCCCGTCCGTCACACCCCTGGCCATGGCACTGAAGGTGTGCCCGGCCCTCACACCCGTGGTCATAGAGCTAAACGAGTGTCCGGCCCTCACACCCCTGGTCATAGACCTAAACGAGTGCCCGGCCCTCACACCTCTGGTCATGGGGCTGAAGAGGTGACCGGCCCTCACACCCCGGGTCATATCACTGAAAGGGTGCCCGGCCCACACACCCCGGGTCATGTCATTGAAGGCGTGCCCGGCCCTGACACCCCGGTAATGTCACTGCAAGGGTGCCCAGCCTTCACACCCAGGGTCATAGCACTGAAGGGGTGCTCGACCCTCATACCCCAGGTCATGGTGCTGGAGGGGTGACAGGCACTCATACCCGTATTCATGGCACTGAAATCGAGGCCGGCCCTCACACCCCGTGTCATGGCGCTGAAGGGGTGCCCGGCCCTCACACCCCGATTCATAGCACTGAAGGGGTGCCCGGCCCTCACACCCCGGGTCATGTGAAGGGGTGCCCGGCCCTCACACCCCGGTTCACAGCACTGTAGGGTTGCCCGGCCTTCACACCCCATTTCATGGCACTGAAATAGTGCCCGGCCCTCACACCCCGGGTTATGTGACTGAAGGGGTGTCCGGCCGTCACACCCCTGGCCATGGCACTGAAGGTGTGCCCGGCCCTCACACCCCTGGTTATAGACCTAAACGGGTGCCCGGACCTCACACCCCGGGTCATGGCACTGAAAGGGTACCCGGCAAACGCACACCGGGTCATGTCATTGAAGGGGTGCCCGGCCCTTATACCCCGTGGCATGGTGCTAAAGGGGTGCCCGGCCCTCACACCCCGATTCATGGCACTGAAATCGAGCCCGGCCCTCACACCCCGGGTCATG
>NW_024750941.1:0-7101 GCF_018991925.1 Homarus americanus
AACGTGATAACATTCTCAAGTATAACGTGATAACATTCTCAAGTATAACGTGATAACATTCTCATGTATAACCTGATAACATTCTCAAGTATAACGTGATAACATTCTCAAGTATAACATGATAACATTCTCAAGTATAACATGATAACATTCTCAAGTATAACGTGATAACATTCTCAAGTATAACGTGATAACATTCTCAAGTATAACATGATAACATTCTCAAGTATAACGTGATAACATTCTCAAGTATATAACATGATAACATTCTCAAGTATAACGTGATAACATTCTCAAGTATAACATAATAACATTCTCCAGAGTATAACGTGATAACATTCTCATGTATAACATGATAACATTCTCAAAATATAACGATAACATTCTCAAGTATAACATGATAACGTTCTCAAGTATAACGTGATAATGATCTCCAGTATAACGTGATAGCAAGTATAACATGATAACATTCTCAAGTATAACGTGATAACATTCTCAAGTATAACATGATAACATTCTCAAGTATAACGTGATAATATTCTCAAGTATAACGTGATAACATTCTCAAGTATAACATGATAAAATTCTCAAGTATAACGTGATAACATTCTCAAGTATAACATGATAACATTCTCAAGTATAACGTGATAACATTCTCAAGTATAACATGATAACATTCTCAAGTATAACGTGATAACATTCTCAAGTATAACGTGATAACATTCTCAAGTATAACATGATAACATTCTCAAGTATAACGTGATAACATTCTCAAGTATAACATGATAACATTCTCAAGTATAACATGATAACATTCTCAAGTATAACGTGATAACATTCTCAAGTATAACGTGATAACATTCTCAAGTATAACATGATAACATTCTCAAGTATAACGTGATAACATTCTCAAGTATAACATGATAACATTCTCAAGTATAACGTGATAACATTCTCAAGTATAACGTGATAACATTCTCAAGTATAACATGATAACATTCTCAAGTATAACGTGATAATATTCTCAAGTATAACGTGATAACATTCTCAAGTATAACATGATAACATTCTCAAGTATAACGTGATAATATTCTCAAGTATAACATGATAACATTCTCAAGTATAACGTGATAACATTCTCAAGTATAACATGATAACATTCTCAAGTATAACGTGATAATATTCTCAAGTATAACGTGATAACATTCTCAAGTATAACATGATAACATTCTCAAGTATAACGTGATAACATTCTCATGTATAACATGATAACATTCTCAAGTATAACGTGATAACATTCTCAAGTATAACATGATAACATTCTCAAGTATAACGTGATAACATTCTCAAGTATAACATGATAACATTCTCAAGTATAACGTGATAATATTCTCAAGTATAACGTGATAACATTCTCAAGTATAACATGATAAAATTCTCAAGTATAACGTGATAACATTCTCAAGTATAACATGATAACATTCTCAAGTATAACGTGATAACATTCTCAAGTATAACATGATAACATTCTCAAGTATAACGTGATAACATTCTCAAGTATAACGTGATAACATTCTCAAGTATAACATGATAACATTCTCAAGTATAACGTGATAACATTCTCAAGTATAACATGATAACATTCTCAAGTATAACATGATAACATTCTCAAGTATAACGTGATAACATTCTCAAGTATAACGTGATAACATTCTCAAGTATAACGTGATAACATTCTCAAGTATAACGTGATAACATTCTCAAGTATAACGTGATAACATTCTCAAGTATAACATGAATACACTCACTAGTATAACATGATAACATTCTCAAGTATAACGTGATAACATTCTCAAGTATAACGTGATAACATTCTCAAGTATAACGTGATAACATTCTCAAGTATAACGTGATAACATTCTCAAGTATAACATGATAACATTCTCAAGTATAACGTGATAATATTCTCAAGTATAACGTGATAACATTCTCAAGTATAACATGATAACATTCTCAAGTATAACGTGATAATATTCTCAAGTATAACATGATAACATTCTCAAGTATAACGTGATAACATTCTCATGTATAACATGATAACATTCTCAAGTATAACGTGATAATATTCTCAAGTATAACGTGATAACATTCTCAAGTATAACATGATAACATTCTCAAGTATAACATGATAACATTCTCAAGTATAACATGATAACATTCTCAAGTATAACGTGATAACATTCTCAAGTATAACGTGATAACATTCTCAAGTATAACGTGATAACATTCTCAAGTATAACGTGATAACATTCTCAAGTATAACATGATAACATTCTCAAGTATAACGTGATAATATTCTCAAGTATAACATTCTCAAGTATAACATGATAACATTCTCAAGTATAACGTGATAACATTCTCAAGTATAACATGATAACATTCTCAAGTATAACGTGATAACATTCTCAAGTATAACATGATAACATTCTCAAGTATAACGTGATAATATTCTCAAGTATAACGTGATAACATTCTCAAGTATAACATGATAACATTCTCAAGTATAACATGATAACATTCTCAAGTATAACATGATAACATTCTCAAGTATAACGTGATAACATTCTCAAGTATAACATGATAACATTCTCAAGTATAACGTGATAACATTCTCAAGTATAACATGATAACATTCTCAAGTATAACGTGATAATATTCTCGCTATAACGATAACATTCAAGTATAACGTGATAACATTCTCGCTATATCATGATAACATTCGCCATAACATGATAACATTCTCAAGTATAACGTGATAACATTCTCAAGTATAACATGATAACATTCTCAAGTATAACGTGATAACATTCTCAAGTATAACATGATAACATTCTCAAGTATAACATGATAACATTCTCAAGTATAACATGATAACATTCTCAAGTATAACGTGATAACATTCTCAAGTATAACGTGATAACATCCTCAAGTATAACATGAATACACTCACTAGTATAACATACATATCCCGGTGTTACGTTCCACCTCGTGAAATTATTATAACTGTGCTAAGAAATAGGACAATTACATTAAGATTACACTTCGTACCAACCATCACAACAACCCCTCAAGACTTTGTTATGAGACAGGTGCGACGAGATACCAATTATCGCATAAAACACGTAATTAAGGTGACCTGAACCGGTGAGCGTCAGGGAGTCAGCTGGTGGTTTAAGGAGAATATTAATGTACATGTGTGTGTGTCTGCTGGGGTACACTTCGTACCAGGGACATAGACACACAGGGAAACGAACACAAGATAGAGATAGGAGCAGATGGATTAAAATAGCCATTTCTTGATATAAGTTCTTACAGGACAGAGGTGTAACGTCTGTCACTGGAGAATTTTTCCTATGTGTTAGAAATACCTCAGGAGATGGTAAGGTCATTAATTTTTGTTAGTTAATTGTCATTTGATATAATGAATAAGCAATTATACTTGATATATATCTATGTGAAGTATATAGATGAAGCATAAAGAAATTTATATGAGAGTTTTTGATGAACTAAATAATTCTTTGTTAATATTAATATGCTATTGTGTGATTATTGTTTTAAAGATTTTACTGATTATACAGTAAGTAACTAGATATAATTTACTTAACAGTGAATATATGAAAATATAATAGATTGAACACAACACAACACAACACAACACCTGTAATATGATAATCAACACATTTAAACTCACTATAAACGAGGAAACATATAAATACGTAAATTAGTAAATAAAATAAGGTTGTTTACATCACTACCACACATAACACACACGAAAGCTAAGGTGCTCCGTTGTTTCCATTTTCCCGTGTGATTTTATCAAGATTTATCTTATCCACGTTTTCATTGTGGATTTACATGAAATATATATATATATATATATATATATATATACACAATCAACACCTCAACCCGCCAGGATTCGAACCCACGGCCCACAAGCCTATGTCTGTGACCGGGGAACGCTAACCGCTGGACCACCAGGATACAAAAGCAGTCCTAGACTTTGTTATATTTCACACAAAGCCTGTTCAACGAGCTTATGGCGCCGTGAACCTCTAATGGGGACCACCAGTATCACGTAGGTGGTCAGAGTAACGTTTTACCAAATCCGGCTTCGAAACACGAGGATCCATATATATTTCATTAGCCCAATAAAGCACGCGGACTTCTACATACAATCAACACCTCAACCCGCTGGTGGTCCAGCGGTTAGCGTTTCCCGGTCACAGTCATAGGCTTGTGGGCCGTGGGTTCGAATCCTGGCGGGTTGAGGTGTTGATTGTACGTAGGAGTCCGCGTGCTTTATTGGGCTAATGAAATATATATATATATATATATATATATATATATATATATATATATATATATATATATATATATATATATATATATATATATATATGCAAGTAAATCACTGTAGGTGCGCGTGATCTAGGTATATGCTGATAACCACAAGGAAAGAAGAAAACACGAAGTTCCCAAGCGCTTTCGTGTAATTCACATCTTCAGGGGTGAGTACAGACTAAAGAAAAATACAAACCAAGGTGTATATATACAGAGGAGGGTTAGACCAGGTCCACAATGGTCAGGTATTAGGTAATGACCCTACTAATCTTTAAATTGCACCGCAACGGTCGGTAGTCAGGTCAGAGGGTAAGGTGACCCAACCTTCTCACCTGGTTACAAATCTTCTTAATTACCAAATTGTCCAGTTTGAGTAATGGCATGTACAAACTGGACAATTGTGTAATTAAGAAGATTTGTAACAAGTGATTTATTTTTGAGCAATGAGCACTGGAAAAAACAATTTGCCCATATATATCTGATGTCAGGAACAAGAAATATTTTATAGAGGGAGAAAACATTAGAGAAGTAGAATTTTCGGGCCACTTGTGCATACCCTAAATGAAGCTGTAATTACCTATAATTTCACCTGAAATGTTTTTTCATGTAAAGGACGCAAATAAACATTGAGCACTAAAAAATATAAAGAACTTTACTTTTTTTTAACCACCCTAATATATATATATATATATATATATATATATATATATATATATATATATATATATATATATATATATATATATATATATATATATATATATATATATATATATATATATATATACACATTATCATACAAGAGAGTGTCAACTTAACTTACCATTTTTTACTTACATAATGTAATAAAAATGCTGAAATAACTCTAATGAGCCGTTGTAAAAAAAACTTTCGGTAATATGAATAAAAAAGAAAATACAGCGTTGTAGTGGTGTATGGTATAGTGGTGATAATTTTTTGATAATTTATAATAAAAAAAACTAAATTAGTCACTGGTCATTACCCTCGCCACGACCATTATAATCCATGACGCACTCTATCTCTTCAAGGCAAGATAATTCTCTTCAACTAAGGACGATAAGGGAGATAATCTTTCTGTCAACTTATATATCCGTCACCTTTATTAAATGTCCTTTTATGCTTCTGTTGACCTTCAGTTGACGTAAATGATTGACTGGCAATGATAACAGGTGAAAGTTGGTCACCTGAAAGATACTTATTCACTTATACGCCAAATACTTGTGAAGGGTCTTAAGAGCTCTTGGTGAGGGTCTTCACTTTATTGGTGTTGGGTGTGAGGGTAAGATGGTCCCCCCCCATGAGTCTGTTGTGTTGTCATTGTGCATGTTAGTGTGTCTGTCACTTTCTCGTCTTGTTATGGAGGACCCGATATGGTTCACCTGGAGATTATATTACTGGAAAATTAGCAACCCCTAATGCTAACCTAACCTATCCTAACCTACTGTCATAACCTAACCTAACCTATCCTAACCTACTGTAACTGGCGGGAAAAAAACAACAACACCAAAAGAAATAAATATATTTTGTCCCTGAGTTAGCTTCTATATATGACCAAAGATATATGTTATGTATATACAATATAACACCAACACAACAACACCAACAACACCACCATTACCACCTCCACCACCACCTACAACACCAACAACAACAACAACAACAACAACAACAACATAAATAAGCGTCGTGGATATTAAGAGTCATTATTTACTTACGTTATTTAAACTTCTCTTAAGTCATAAATTTGGCATAAGTACATGGAGGTTGACCAGCCGACCTTGCAGGTGTGTGACTGGGAGATGGATAGGTAAGTTTCAGTCAGGTCTAAGGTGAAGGATTAGCAATACTGATTAAAGACTCTTGCTTGACCACACACACACACACACACATACATTATGCACAAACATATTTTTCAGCAATGATACGTTACTGTAGATATATTATATAATTATAGAGGATAATTTCTTTCAACTGGTTATTATTCTAACTGAGGACTCCGTCATGTAAGCAAGGCGTTTAATCACAAGGTTATATCTACTGGGATGTCTAATCGTCGTACGTGATTCTTTATTTACTGCTGAGTGTCTTTCTTTTATAAAACATATTTTTTATATTTATTTGATCCATCATGTTTACAGGTCCAAGCCTCCATGTCTTTCAGAGAGCGTAAAAACAACTGCAACTGTTTAGTCCTCTTGTGTGTGTGTGTGTGTGTGTGTGTGTGTGTGTGTGTGTGTGTGTGTGTGTGTGTGTGTGTGTGATAGATTTGTGATTTTAAAAGTACACACAAGACAATACGATAAATAAATTTCTACACACACGAATAATAAAAACTAACAAACGCGAAGAACGTGCATATAAATCCTTCCTTCTCCCTCTCCTTTCCTTCCCTACCCATCCCTCTTCCTTTACTCCACTCTCCCCTTCTCCCCACTTCTCCCACGCCTCCTTCTGCCTGCTCTCCCTTCCTCCTCTCTTCCCTCTCCCATTAAAAGTTATCTTCCTCATACCAGAACGGAATTCACAAGCATCAAGGAAGGTTCTAAAACAGGTTCAAGAAGAAGGACCTCACTAAACGACGTACACCTACAGCAGGAGGACACAGCCAACCTCCCTCAGGGAATACACACACACACACACACCTTGGGGAAGTTCAGACATATATGACCAAAAACC
>NW_024750942.1:0-13305 GCF_018991925.1 Homarus americanus
ATTTTGACAACTCTACCGAGACAAAAGAGTCGCAGTATTCATTTTGAAATTCTTATGTCCATTCATAAAGATACTTTTTTGGTTGTGTGCATGTCCGGTGCCCTCGTATACAGAGAGGACAAAGACATACAGAAGACCAGTGATGGACCAGTGCTTAGTGTCTCTTTAGTCTTAATAATGCTCGTCTCCATCACAGTCTCAGATATCACGAGACTTACATTAACTTTTATTGTGATATTTGGGCGCCAGGAAAGATGTTTGTCATGAAGACATCATCATTAAGATTGCCTGACTGCCTCATAAACTTATATTTCCGATGCAGTTAGGAGCGGAGATACGAGAGAACAATTTACTATTGATAATTTGGAAGGTCACCTCCATCCCCAGCTCGTACCCGAGTGTATTTGCTTGCAACACACGAATGGAATATTTATGGATAAAGGTTAACGTAAATATTTCTTTTCTGTGTATCAATGGTGTATCTTGGTTTGCATTTTGATCGTATATGTTTGTGTTTAATGGGCAGCTCTTGATAGTATATTTTCTGAGGGTTATTGATGGAGCAACTAGCCAGGGAAAATACTGTATATACTGTATGTCTGTTGTCGGCTGCTCCACTCATCTCTCCGACGAGGATATTAATACAACTATTGCTCAGTGTGGTCTGGCCTTGTAGATATTGTACACATACGTGGTGCAAACCCTGGGTAACAATGAACGAAATAATTCTATGAATATTAATAATGATTTAGCGAAAGAAGTTAATATGAAGGATGAATTACTATGGTAATGGAGAATGAGTAAAGATATGGACGGTAAAGAAATAGTATGATAAGACAGGAGTGAGGATGTAGATGGTAATGCGAAATAACTCCACCCTCCCACCCCCCAAAAAAAAAATGTGAACGAAAATTTGGTAAGTGACAATTGTATTAAGCATTGTGAAAATACGGCATATACAGATTGTGTATAGATGGGAGTAATGAAAAAACGGATAAAATTAATACGTGCGAAAATTAAAAGTACTGTTATGTAAAACTGTAAAATGGTTGTTAATATGAACAGAAATAATGGAAAATAATTAAACAAAATCTGAGCAACCGTTCGGATGTGAAACTGAAGAGTAAACCATTATCATTAATTTGTACGAGTTTACATGTTTTATTGACTAATAATTTTTCTCATTTATCATTAATTGAAGAATAATTACTGTCAACCCGTAGAAAGATCATTTGACCTACTGATGAAAAATAAGATGACATGAGACCATCTCAGTCATAAAGAGCAGGAATGTTCACACGTTGTCCCAGGTTGTCTTGCCACTTACCTGGGGAGAATCTGACACGAAATTCTTGCGTTACTGCCACGGAAATGAATAACTCTCCTACATATGAAATTGATTCACACCTGGAATTTAAAGGAGCACACCAAGACCGTCTGTACTAAAGCAGGCGTTTAAGCTCCATTGTTAGTGGCTGACACATATTAAAATAGCCTCATCATATCGCCGGCGAAAATGTATATAGCAGATGAAACCTCCCTTGAGATGGTGCCACTTAGTCGGAAATTAATCTCGTTTGTTTTGTTTTGATCTGTGATTATGATTGTGCTTTCGACCGCATAAGGATGACTTTACTGGGTGCGGTTGCCCAGTCAGGTTTTTTTTTTTAGGCAGGCTATGTCTTGGGTGCCTTTTCTAACCCCTTCCCAATGTGGAGTGAGCAGAGTGGCTCCTCGAAAGGGCTGCTCAGTCACACAGACAGGACCGGATTAACATCACCTCTTTGTCGCTTTACCTCCTCTCACATCTCACACTCTCTCCTCTCACACTACCTTACTCTCACTCTACCTCCCACCTTCTCTGATTCCCTCTCACACTACCTTCCTCTCCCACTACATCCGTCTCACACTATCTCCCTCTCACACTACCTTCCTCCCCTACTACATCCGTCTCACACTATCTCCCTCTCACACTATCTCCCTCTCACACTACCTTCCTCTCCCACTACATCCATCTCACACTATCTCCCTCTCACACAATCTCCCTCTCACACTATCTCCCTCTCACACTATCTCCCTCTCACACTACCTTCCTCTCCCACTACATCCATCTCCACCTATCTCCCTCTCACACACACAATCTCCCTCTCCCACTATCTCCTCTCCACTATCTCCCTCTCACCTTCCTCTCCTACATCCATCTCACTTTTCCATCTCCTCTCACTATCTCCTCTCACACTATCCACACTATCTCCCTCTCACCTATCTCCCTCTCACTATCCCTCTCCACACTATCTCCCTCTCCCACTATATCTCCCTCTCACTATCTCCTCTCCACTATCTCCTCTCACACGACCTTCCTCCCCACTACATCCATCTCACACTATCTCCCACCTCTCACTATCTCCCTCTCACCCACGACCTTCCTCTCCACTACATCCATCTCACACCTATCTCCCCTCTCACCACCTTCCTCTCCCACTATCTCCCTCTCCTACCTTCCTCTCCCACTACATCCATCTCACACTATCTACCTCTCACACTATCTCCTCTCACACTATCTCCCTCTCACACTACCTTCCTCTCCCACTACATCCCTCTCACACTATCTCCCTCTCACACTATCTCCCTCTCACACTATCTCCCTCTCACACTATCTCCCTCTCACACTACCTTCCTCTCCCACTACATCTCTCTCTCACTATCTCCCTCTCACACTATCTCCCTCTCACACTATCTCCCTCTCACACTATCTCCCTCTCACACTACCTTCCTCTCCCACTACATCCCTCTCACATCTCACACAACCTTACGTGACTTCCTCCTCATCACTTCATTCTCACTTGAACTGGTTTCACTGTAAGTTTTCGGTGACAAACGTGAGCGACTTATTTTAACATATCAAACAATGCAATTCTCTTAAAAGATGAAAATTGTATTTTAAAACAAAGAAATGTTGCAGGCAAAATACAGTCCCCCTTCCAGTGCTCGTTTTCAATTAAAAGACATAAAAAGGGCGTCAGCAGTTTGTATGTTATTATCCTCCCTTACGGGATGACGGCCATGTAAACATTTACATTCAATGATTCAACAGTTTTATACCCGTGAGGACTGGCTCTCCCGGCACGTAATAAACTCAACAAACACAGCCGCTTCCCACACTCACCTTACTCTATGTCTCTCTCTCTCCCTGCATATATATATATATATATATATATATATATATATATATATATATATATATATATATATATATATATATATATATATATATATATATATATATATATATATATAATTAAACTGCCGGATTAACTACCAGAAATTCGTAAAATGTTACAAAAGGGAGGGAGAGAGGAGTTTGGCTGATGCAAATTAAAAAAAGTCTAGATTATTTCATTCTCTGATTAATAAAGGTGTTTTCATTAAATCGTATAAATTACATTTTATAATTGGAACAATGTTTATGAATAATAGTAACTGAGTTTATACGTCTTCATAAGACATTCAGCAAGTTCTAAGAACACGGGACTCTGGCAACTGCAGATATGGGGAATTTTCTGCAGATTTCGAACATTTTTTATATCAATGGGGTTACAGAGAATTTCGGTCTGAATTTATATATTTAAGCTGAACTAGAAATCCATATTACATGTATTTTGTCACCAAAAATCCTAGAACAGCAATTTAAAAAAAATAGTAAAAGGAATACTGGCATGATAATTTGTCCCAATTTAAACTTTCACATGAAATAAAAAATATATTTTATACGAATTTTAGCTCTTTATAATATACATGGAAGCTTGCTGGATGACCATTGATGGTTTTAAAATATAGAAGTCTGTAAAATTATATTTGAAGAGTTTAGTGACTGAAACAGTGTGTGTGTGTGTGTGTGTGTGTGTGTGTGTGTGTGTGTGTGTGTGTGCAAATATCCGGAGGTAGGAGCGAGTAATGTGGAGTACGTGTGGCAGTGTGTCAAGGCTGTGTAGATGCACCGTCCTTACTGAATGTTTTTATGGCTGGGGTAATGTGAGAGACGACACTGAGAAAGAGCGAGTCCAGGGTACGACTAAACCAAGCTGGCACAGAATACAACCTGTTACTGTATACAGATGATGTGGATACTCTATATAAAACAAGGTTAGGATGCGTCTTAACAGGGTCTGGTGAAGTGTGTAGGAGGATATATGCATATGATAACGTTACATATTTTAAACTAGAAACGTGAATGGAAGGTGATGTTAGAATAATAGATGGAAAAATGGAAGAAAATGTATATGTGTGTGTTTAAAATATTGGTGAAGTGTGTTGAGAGTAGATACAAGTTGGGGAAACATTCTCGTTTTTAGATTTTTTGTTTTTAGTAGTAAAGAATGTATAGAGTTGTAGCAGAATATAAGCACTTGGCAGCAATGTTTACTCCGCCTAGCAGTGAGAGAGACGGAGTGTAGAAAATAGTGATGCAAGAAATGGTGAAGGTGAAGCTGGTGTTGACTTGATGGTCAGGCAGATGTTTGCCTTATTCTGTAAAAAATGACGAGTAATAGTAACAGTCAGACAGAGACAGACAGACAGGTAGGCAGGCAGGTAGGCAGGGGAGAATACAGCTAAGATATATATTAAAATTAATCTGCTCTTGTATTTGGATGTGAAATAAAGGAACTTACGCTACACAAAGATGGATAAAGTTAGTAAATATAGTTGCCGAGGTCAAAGATACTTATAAAACTGATAAGAAGTGAATTATTCCATACTACTTACACTATAATCAATCATTGTGTGTGAGACTGACAGGTGTGTTTCATGCCTCATCGCACCTGGTTGTGATTCCTTCTGATAATGTAAACGATTGAAATACTTTCCATTCTGTTCCCACAAATAAGAGTGAAAGATGAGTATAGAAGTGTTTTAAGGTTTGAGGTGCAGTATTTGACCCATCCTAAGGTAATGTTTAAAGTGTCTTGCTGAATGATGAATGTAAGGACTATAGACAGTATATTTCTCTTCAATAATGCCTTTGCTCTAATATATAATAGTCTAGCGAAGTCTCACATACCTAAGGATTTTGATGGTAAAAAAAAAATATATAGTTTCAAGCCAAGTTCAGAGCGCTATCTTTCTGACCCATCACCATAAAGTAAGTAAAACGTGGGTTGGTATGTCCGTAGAGTTTCACGATTTTCCCGCGGCCTATGCTTAAAGTGTCTTGCTGAATGATGAATGTAAGGAATATAGACAGTTTATTTCTCTTCAATAATGCCTTTGCTCTAATATATAATAGTCTAGGGTAGTCACACATACCTAAGGGTTTTGACGGTAAAAAAAATATATATATATAGTTTCAAGCCAAGTTCAGAGCGCCATCTTTCTGACCCATCACCATAAAGTAAGTAAAACGTGGGTTGGTATGTCCGTAGATCTTACGATTTTCCCGCGGCCTTCATAGTAACGCATCTTTCCCAAGTACCGACACTGTGAACATCCTTCTACCCTGAGCGAGAACATTTTAAATGTGTTGATATGTTGTTCATAGTTCTCTTTTACTCTTTACCTTTGACTAATTTCTCTTTCTTTCTTTACTAAAGCCCACGAAGAATGATATGATATAATGTTCTTGCCCTAACGACCATGGTTTTCATGAACTAAAGTTGTCATGGGAGATTCATTCTTCTTGGTCGTCTCAGAGAGACTTTCAGTAAGTAGTGTTTCAGGATAACATTTCATGAATCTTGCTAGTGTTTAATTTGAAAGACGAGTCTAAAACGTATATACTTTAAACCCTCCCATAAGATGATTTACGGACAACTCACTACCTGCAATATGCGGTAACCAATCCTCCCATGCGTATTGAAAACCATTAACGATTGGACGCAGTATTTCTAGGATTTTACGATTGGTTCTTTCAACAAGGCCATTAGCCTGTGGATGATAAGCTGTCACAAAAGTTTGTTTAATTCCATATTGTGCACATATATGCTCTATTAGCTCATTCTTGAACTCTGTTCCATTATCAGAGAGTAGAACTTTAGGCGTAGTATATGGACATATGAGATTCATCACTAATGCATAGGCTACTGCTTCGGCCGTTTTGCTTTTTAGTGGGACCAAGACCACGAACCTGGAAAAATGATCCACACACCCTAAGACGTATCCTGATCCCTGATGACTCATTGGGAGTTGTAACACATCAACAGCGACTGTGTCAAACGGACGGTCTGGTGTAGGATATTGTAGAATCGGGGCAGGTGATCCTGTCGATCTTTTATGTTGAGCACATGCCAAACAATTAGCTATGTGTAATTCTATGTCTTTCTTCATAGTGTTCCAGAAATACTTCTTTCGTAAATCCGCTAAGCATTTATCACGACCTTGGTGACCTGCTTGTGGGACATCGTGGAACAATGTCATTACTGCTTTGCGCAACGTATCAGGTACGACTATTTGAGACACATTACCCTCAGGAGATTTTCTCGTCCTATTGAGTATGTTATGTCGTAATTCAAACTGACTTAAGGGAAGAAATAACTTGGGGAGTGTAACATCCTCGCCCGATTCGAGAGCAAAAATAACAGCTGACCAATATGGGTCGCGTCGTTGCTCATCTTCCAGCTGTGAAAGAGTGAATGCTGATACAGGCATTACTGGTGCTATATTTCTTGACAGAGCGTCGGCGACAACATTCGCCCTCCCAGGTAAATACCTAAATTCGGGGTCAAACTCTTGAATTGTCAGATACCAGCGTGCTAATCTGCCTGATAAGTTTCTGCCATGGAACAGTTCGGTGACTGCCGCATGATCAGTAAAAACAGTTATCTTGTAGCCAAAGATAATGTCTTTGAACTTCTTAAGTGCCCACACAACGGCTAACGTTTCTAAATGCGTCACCGAATAACGTGTTTCAGCATCGATTAGTTTGCGACTTGCAAATGCTATCACTCTAAACTTCCCACGCGTGTCCTCTTGCATGAGCACTGCTCCGACTCCAATTCCGGGAGCGTCAGTACAGAGAGTGAAAGGTTGAGTGTAGTCTGGGAATGCTAGAACCGGGGCATTGGTTAGCGCTGTCTTCAATGCCATAAAGCTTTCCTCGTGTTCAGCATCCTATATAAACACTGCATCTTTTTTGAGCAACCTCGTTCGGGGCGATGCTAATGTTGCATAGTCCTTGATAAAGGAACGATAATAACCAGATAATCCGAGAAAGCTACGCACATGATCATTTGAGGTAGGACGCGGGAACTGAGATACAGCTTTGACTTTATCATTAACTGTGTGTATGCCCTCACCGTCAACTACATGACCAAGGAAATGGATTCTGGATTTTAAAAACTCGCTCTTTGAGAGTTTTATTTTGAGTCCTGCTGTGGAAAGTTTGGCCAAAACTTCACGCAGTTTTATCAGATGGGAATCGACGTCCTTACTGACTACTATTAGATCATCCAAATAAGCGCAGACTGTGTTACCAATTAGTCCGGCAAACAGGGTGTTGATCATTCTTTGAAATGTTAGTGGGGCATTTCTGAGACCAAATGGCATTCGTAGAAACTCAAAGTGGCCTAGAGGCGTGCTAAATGCCGTGATTTCTCGTGATTTTTCATCGAGTGGTATTTGCCAATACCCACTTAGCAAATCTAAGTTGCTAAATACCGCATTATCCTTGCCTTAGGATTGCAATATGTTACTCAAGATAGGCATTGGGTACCTATCAGGGATTGTTTGATCATTTACGCGCCTGAAATCTATGACAGGGCGCCATCCACCATCCTTTTTCGGGACGAGGAATAATGGGCTGTTAAAGGGGGATTTTGAGTGTCAAATGACATTCTCATCTAACATACCCTGTACCATATCTTGCACTACAGCGCGCTGGCTATGAGGTAGTCTATAAGCTGGTATGTAAATAGGGTTGGTTCCTTCCTTTAACGCTATATGATGGGATGTTAAATCTGTCTGACCTAGCGTTTCCCCTGGCCAGGCTACTATTTCTGTAGTCTGCAAGCAGCTCTAACAGGCGTGTCTTGCCCTGAGGATGATCGATCACCTTGACATGTGGTGCTATTTGATCTATCCTGGCCAGTCGAGTCTGTTGGCAATTCACAACAATACCTCGAATTAGGAATTTATTTGGTTGCACTTCGACATTGCTGTGATATCTAGAAAATCACACACATAACATCCTTTCTTTAATTTCTTGATAATGTGAAATTGCTCCCGCAATCCCGTAGACTTGTGTGTGTGTGTCCCACAGTAGACACAGCTGATTCCAAGGTCCGGTGATTGGGTCAATGCTCACAAAAATCCTGAGTACAGCAAACCGCCGCTAATTGTCACACAACGTCATCCACAACACCATACCTCAGAATGCTGAGACCATCTCTCAGACCGGATGTGTCATCATCACTAGGGTGGGTGCTGGGTGCTGGCAACTGGGGGTTGTTCACGCCATACGAAAGAATTTTGTTGACAGGATGTTGATTGATGAGTAGTCTCAACAACTACAGTCACGTCCTGTCACACCCTGGGCAGTGAACGAATCATTTGCAGAAACTAATGTTCACTTCAGCTCACAGGATTGTTGCGTTGGTGAATTCCTCATTCTGGTAATGGAGAGTACTCTTCAACATTGCAGGTACTATCTTCCAACTCTTGCTGCTGTAATCACGCTGGGAAGGTGTGTGGTTGAGGTCGAGAGATATCTCTGACGCAAGATCCGCCTTCCTCTTAATAGGATTGGTAGACAACACTTTCGCCCTAGTGGTGAGCATAGGTTCAGAATGACTCATTGCTGTGTTGGAAACACCTTTAAACGTAACACTATTATTACGTGGATGAACATCTATCATGTTCTTTCGAAGAGTTGGTAGACCAAGTAACCCGTCGGCTGGCAAATTGAACTGCTGAACTATATAAAAGTCCGCGTAGAAGGGAGAACCACGTCTTGAGAATCTGAGTGGTAACGTCACCATTCCTTTGATGCTCAGCTGAGTACCTGAAACTCCTTCGAGCTCAGCGTTACTAGGCCTCCATTTGAATTTGCGGTGAGGGAATTTACGTTGTAACTCGTGATATGATGTCAAGGCCAATACATTAGCGCAAGCACCTGTGTCTATATCAAGAGCCAATCTGGTATTATCCACTCTCACCGGCACTGACAACACTTCCACTTTTCTAAGCGCCGCTATTAATGAGGCTGCTATAGAAGTACTGTGAGGAGGGGCGGGAATTACCCTATCTATCCCTCTCCTTGCTGTAGTGTGCGCTGGTCTTCCCCCGATGACTTGTCCTGGGGACGTTTCTGCTTGCGCCTATACGACACCTCCGTTTCACTTAGGTCCACTCCCCTAGCTTTTTTATATGTTAGGCGGGGAGGAGCGATCGAAGCTAAGTGTGTCGCGTAAGGAGTCTGGGAGTGAGGCATCTGTGGCATCTGTGACGGCTGGCCCAGCTGTGACCTACCCCCAATAATCCCAATTAGCGTTCGCTTGAACTTTTCATAGTCAGGGCTTTGTAAACCAAACGCATTTAAACGACTGCCTGCATAGGAACCCTGCGTTATATGGGAACGTACATATGCTTTCTTATCTTCGTCAGTCGTTATGTGACTATTGCGCATGCTATCTTCACATGCACGAATAAAATGTGCGACCCTATAATCGTCTTGTCCCGTGAAATTTCGAACATTGTCGCTGCGCTGCATGATATTAATAACATTATCAGCTTTAGGTGTGGTAGTAGTACTGGTGTGAGGTTCAGAGAATGCCATTTTAGTGTTATTAAGCAAGTTAGTATTCTTACTCTTAACAGAAGGCTGGGTTAATAATGTTGTTACCGATTTAGCAACAGACACACTATCACCTGTAACAGGGGTAACTGCTTTAGTATACTTAGGTGAGGTACTATAGTGATTACCAGACCGTAGGGTACGACGGTTTAAGTCGTCAAATGATTCGTCTATAACTTTCTCACTACTTCCTACCGACTCATTTAACTGTGTTCCATACTCAAAGTCTATGTCAGTCTGGGCTTGATCATCGATGAGTTGGTTATCAGCAAACAGTTGCGCTAGGCGTTCGATTTCATCTACATTAGACATGGGAAACTTAGAAATTATTTATTAGCCCCCTTGGGTCAATGAATACTTAACAGTAAGTAGATCACTTGCCTCTCATTTACAAGACAAATGAATATGTTTTGTAGTTTATTATTAAACTATCAATAAGTAGACAGACACTTACAAACTACATTAATCTTACATTCGACACTTTATCATTGAAATAATCCTATCCGACGAACCTATCGGTGTGAAGACATCTCTCGAACGTGTTCATGTGTGTAGAACTATGTAATTTAAATACCTATATATACAGAGTACGTCTGTATAGAAAATGTGATCCTTCAAAAGTTCTGAGTGGAGTGGTGGGCGGGGCCTCTTCCTAGGATGCGTGCGCTGCTGCTGGTTTCCTTGGCAACGAGATGACGCTTCTGCTTTGGTGAGAGACGAGTCCACTTGATTTAGGTGAGTTCCTCCTCCGGCGATCAGAAAACTATGATTGGTTATCACACTGGTGGTTGCTGGTTCGCTGGCGAAAACTGCCGTGTGCCAATTCTTCACAGTCCACGTATATATGGAGATCTGTATGATGACACCGGAATTCGTAATTCGCGCTGACGACACAACAATACTGCTCAGCTGCTAGTGAAATACCAATTGAATTCCAGGCTACGAAACTGTTGTTCAACACTGCAACACTGTAATGTCTAGGGAATGCTGAGTGGAGTCTATCTCAACCAGCTCAATCTGGATATGTACCAACAGGCTGTAATATTTGTATATTACGAATTCTGCACGTATTTGTATGTGACAGAGATAAGGAGCGCTCACTACATATCGTCTCAATACGGGATATAGTTTTAAACACTCGGATTATGTAACGCGTCACTGCTGCGTGGTTTCTTGTTTTTCACAAGACACAGACGGATGATACGACTACCAGTTTGAAGAATCCGTACACACCGCTGCCACCTATATGAATCGGGTGCTTGTCCAATTAACCAGTCCGTTCACACATATTTATATTTGGGTTTTAAGTAACGAAACCCAAACGGTAGTTCCTTTGTTTTATTATAAAAGGTTGTATATATAATTCCTGAGAGTATATCAACCGTAAGTCTCACTGTCTAGGAGTGAATGAGAAAGGGACGGCGTTTATGTATGATAAACGTTAGGTCACGTCCTTACGATATGAGTTGGGGTGAGCTACTGAAGCTTAGGGGCATCGCAGTGCGTGCTTACAGAAATGCTGAGCTATGGGTCTCGCCCTCTTGGGTAAGTTGCCCGCTCACGTGTCAATCTCATGTCTTACTCATAGACAGTGGAAAGTTACAGGGTGGTGAATCTGAATATAATATCAGATGTATTGACCCATTTATATAATACGTTCTGTTGATGAGACAGGGGCCTATTACATCTGGGCATTAATTCTACTTGCTTACTTTTGTTTTCGGACACTTATTAATTTGAGATGATGTTCTATTGTACTTTTAATGTCCCACTTAAATAATTATGCGTGAAAAACTTTTATAAGGTTACTCGTAAACTAAGATTAAGGCAGGACATGAGTTTATTGGACCGTTTATACCGTATATTGAGTGACAGCAACAAGAGTGTTAGTAATAATGAATTATTACTTTAAAGTTACTTGTCTTTCATTTACATTTATTTTTACTTACTGATACACATGTGTCATACTCGAGGAAGGGTAAGGAAACATATACCCCCACAAATATCATGGGAAAATACATACTGAAACCCATATATATATATATATATATAGAGAGAGAGAGAGAGAGAGAGAGAGAGAGAGAGAGAGACTAATTGACACCCACACAGACATACACAGATACACAGACACTCAAATTTATATGCAAGAACTCACACTCAAACACATATATAAAATTACACGTAAACACTCAGACATAAAACGAAACACACACACACGCACACACACACACACACACACACACCACTACTACTACTACTATTACTTTGCTGTCACTCGGAATCAGTATGACGATGATCCAGCTATGGTGCAATGATGTGAGTTATTATGGGTAAATGTTTAGTGTCATGCTATACAATAATGTATAGTTATGGCTCAGGCTGTATAGCTATAAAGCAATGCGAGGAATCTCAATACAAATATCCACAACAGGAGTCGCGTATCAGAATAGATCTACAGAATATGAAAACACGTAAAAAGATGAACGTGCATTACTAAGGCTCTGCCACCAGGTCTCTGGACTAGCTAGGAGGCTTGCAAACTCCCCCGAGAAGCATAGATCATCATGTAGCGGCCCCTCTCTCCCTGGGGTACGTGATATATGCGAATAAATAGAGATAAATGTGTGAATGTGGGAGTGTCTATGTGTGTCTGTGTATGTCTACTGTATGTGAGTGTCGGTGATGTATATGTACACACAGGATAGTGTAATGCAGCTAGTGTGGCAACATTATGTTAATATTAACATGCATCAATGAAGAGATTTAACATGGGATCATATGTGCCTCGCTTGCCTTTTGCAGACTCCGTACAAGTGCCTTCAGCTGTAGGGAGCCGAAATTATCTTCAAAGCTGTTGGTATGTAGATCAGTGGTCCTCCCCACCCTGCTGTATGGCAGCGAGACATGGGTCACATACAGGAGGCTGCTTAAGGCATTTTAAACCTTTCACCAATGTATTCTTCTTTCCACCCTCCGAGTTCGCCGGGAAGACAAGAAAACAAATGCTCGTATTTCAATTAAGGCTACAGCATTGTGTATTTTGTTATACGGTGATAAATAAAAATTAGGCTCAATAATTTACGATACTTGAAATAACGATAACATTAATATCACAGTCATATTTGTTCTAACTAATCCAGTTGATGTAATGCAACTAAAGTTACATGGTATCACAAGTTATTTCATTACCCATTTTAACTGATTGCATACAAAATTAAGTCGACCCTGACCCCAGTTAATTTGATCATTAACCATTATGTCCCGTCTGAGTTATGTGTTTTTTGTGTTTGACATTTATTCTCAGATACCTCCTTTAATTTTAAGTTTTTAAGATTTACTTCAAGAGTATGTTTGTCTTCATTCTTTTTGTCTTCTCTTGTCTTCCTCCTCTGAGTAAATATCTCGCTCGTCTCATTAGAGGAATCTTTCTCTTCAACAAATTCTTTAGTCACTAGACCGATGTGCTTATTTCGCCCTCCGGACTGCATGTGGCATTATTATTTGTTTTATTTATCTACGCA
>NW_024750943.1:0-17114 GCF_018991925.1 Homarus americanus
TGGGGCGGTGGTCACGCTCAGTTAGTCCTTGTTGTGGTAGTATTAGTTAGCAACTAGTGGTGTAAAGGTCGTCCTCGGGCAACACCTAACTCGCTGGGTAATAATGGTACAGATAATACTGCGAGGCGGGACAAAACAGTACACAATTATTAAGGGAGACATAGGTATATTTCTCTCCAGAAAGCGTCCTCTCATAATATTGCTGTTACCGGCCCCAGGGTAATTTTTATTGATTTGGGAACTAAATAATACCACCAACTCTTATTTCCATAATAAAGGTTTGATAGTGCAATCAAATATTGGCTGGTATATCGTCCTGCAGAGTGATTAACGGTGCCTGAAAAGTCACTTTGTGGGTCTTGGACGCTGTTGGGCCGTCCCTTTTGTATTGACAATAATTATTGTATAAAATGGAGAAATAATCATCACTTTAGAACAGTTACCGACAACGGTATTATTCACATTCAACCAAGAGAGTGCTGAAGGGTAATGTCTCCATATCTCCCTTAATATTGCTCTAATCGTTCTGAAATTGATTGAGCAAAGAAACCTTTATTTAATGAAAGGGTATTTGCATGCGCCGCATCTAATGAGCGCAATCAGAACGCGATTCCATGGCCGGTTTAGATTTTGAATTTGACGAAAAATGCAGAATTTGACCCGACGCGGTCGACGACGGAGGTGGGTGGGGGTGTGTGTGGTGGTGACGACAGCGTCTATCCTGTCTCCCATCATCCCTTCCATCATCCCATCGACCCTTCCATCACCCCATCAACCCTCCTATCAACTCTTCCATTACCCCATCACCCCTCATCACCCCATCTCACATTCCATCACCCCTCATTACCCCATCCCCCAGTCCATCACCCCATCACCCCTCCCATCACCCAATCTCCCCTCCAATCATCCCATTTCCCTCATCACCACTTCCATTATCCCGTCACACCAGAAAGCTCCCATCTCCCTCACCAACTTTCATAATGAATATCTTTGTGAATAAAATATTACCTAAGCTAATCTAACTATCACCACCTACTCCACCACTACTACCACCTACTCCAACACTACCACCTCCTCCTTCTCCACCCACTTCACCATTACCACTCTCTACTTTTCCAAAACCACTACCTACTTCATGACCACCTTCTCCACCATTACCTCTACCTCCAACACTACTTCCTCCACCACCATCATCTGCCTCTGCTTGTTTGACTGTCAATCAGAGAGTATTGGCCTGTGTCTATTTGACCGTCGTCGACCGCGTCCAGCCAAATTCTGCATTTCTCGTCAAATTCAAAATCTAAACCGGCCATGGATTCGCGTTCTGATTGCGCTCATTAGATGAGGCGCATGCAAATACCCTTTTTTTAGTAAAGGTTTCTTTGCTCATAATCAATTTCAGAACGATTAGAGCAATATTAAGGGAGATATAGGTATATTTCTCTCCAGAAAGCGTCCTCTCATAATATTGCTGTTACCGGCCCCAGGGTAATTTTTATTGATTTAGGATCTAAATAATACCACCAACTCTTATTTCCATAATAAAGGTTTGATAGTGTAATCAAATATTGACTGGTATATCGTCATGAAGAGTGATGAACGGTGCCTGTAAAGTCACTTTGTGGGTCTGGGACGCTGTTGGGCCGTCCCTTTTGTATTGACAATAATTATTGTATAGAATGAAGAAATAATCATCACTTTAGAACAGTTACCGACAAAGGTATTATTCACACTCAACCAAGAGAGTGCTGAAGGGTAATGTCTCCATATCTCCCTTAATATTGCTCTAATCGTTCTGAAATTGATTATGAGCAAAGAAACCTTTAATAAAGAAAGGGTATTTGCATGCGCCGCATCTAATGAGCGCAATCAGAACGCGATTCCATGGCCGGTTTAGATTTTGAATTTGACGAAAAATGCTGAATTTGACCCGACGCTGTCGACTACGGAGGTGGGTGAGTGTGTGTGGTGGTGACGACAGCGTCTATCCTGTCTCCAAATCTAAAGGTAAAAATACAGTATTCGAAGGATTCAGCCGGACGTCGCCTCCACCACCACCACAAACGCACCCACAGCCCAAGGTGAGACGAATTCTGCATTTTTCCTCAAAATCAAAATCGAAACCAGCCATGGAATCGCGTCCCGATTGCGCTCATTAGATGCGCCGTATTAAAATACCCTTTCTTTAGTAAAGGTTTCTTTGCTCATAATGAATTTCAGAGGGATTAGAGCAATATTAAGGAAGATATGGAGACTTTACCCTTCACCAGTCTCTTCGTTGAATGTGAAGAAATCCGTTGTTAGTAATTCTTCTAAATCGATGATTATTTGTCCATTTGATGGAATAAATGTTGTCAATATAAAAGAATAGCAATAAAGCATCCCAGACACCCTCCAAGTGACTTTACAGGTACCTCTCATCACTCTTCAGGACGATATTCCAGTCAAACCCTTACTACACCAGTAAACCTGTATATGGAAATGAAATTTGGGTGTATTATTTACTTCCGAAATCAATAAAATATACCTTGGGGCGGATAATAGCAATATTATGAGCGGAGACATCCCGGAAAGAAATGTAGCTGCAATTCCATTAATAATGCTCTAATCGCTATGAAATTACTTATGAGCAAAGAAACCTTTCTCGAAGATAGGGTTTTCGAACATGCTGTATCGATGGAGCGCAATCAGAACGCGATTCCGTGGCTGCTTTAGATTTTGATTTTGATGAAAAATGCACAATTCGCGTGACCAGGTCAGACGCTGCCGTCACCAGCACCAAATACGTACACACTACCACAAACATACACATACATCACCGTCCTCGCCTACCTCTAGACAATACTCTATTTTGCGCTCAACACCAAATCTAAAGGTAAAAATACAGTATTCGAAGGATTCAGCCGGACGTCGCCTCCACCACCACCACCACAAACGCACCCACAGCCCAAGGTGAGACGAATTCTGCATTTTTCCTCAAAATCAAAATCTAAACCAGCCATGGAATCGCGTCCCGATTGCGCTCATTAGATGCGGCGTATTAAAAGACCCTTTCTTTGGCAAAGGTTTCTTTGCTCATAATGAATTTCAGAGGTTGAGCATGTGGGCACCAGTCTCGTTGAATCCGTTATTAATGGTCTTCTAAATCGATGATTATTTATTATTTGATAAGACGAATGTTGTCAATATAAAAGAATAAATAAAAGCATCCAGACACCCTCCAAGTGGCTTTGCAGGTACCTCATCTTCAGGACGATATTCAGTACCTGCCAGTGAAGCCTGGCCTTTGGAAATGAAATTCAGTGTATTGTTTTGCTGGTAATAAAATATATAAATGGGGCCGATGTATATATGTTATGAGCGGAGATCGGAAAGAAATGTGGCTGATTCCATTAATATTGCTCTAATCATAAATTACTTATGGCAAAAATAGGGTTTTCGAACATGCTGTATCGATGGAGCGCAATCAGAACGCGATTCCGTGGCTGCTTTAGATTTTGATTTTGATGAAAAATGCACAATTCGCGTGACCAGGTCAGACGCTGCCGTCACCAGCACCAAATACGTACACACTACCACAAACATACACATACATCACCGTCGTCGCCTACCTCTAGACAATACTCTACTTTGCGCTCAACACCAAATCTAAAGGTAAAAATACAGTGTTCGAAGGATTCAGCCGGACGTCGCCTCCACCACCACCACCACCACAAACGCACCCACAGCCCAAGGTGAGACGAATTCTGCATTTTTCCTCAAAATCAAAATCTAAACCAGCCATGGAATCGCGTCCCGATTGCGCTCATTAGATGCGCCGTATTAAAATACCCTTTCTTTAGTAAAGGTTTCTTTGCTCATAATGAATTTCAGAGGGATTAGAGCAATATTAAGGAAGATATGGAGACTTTACCCTTCACCAGTCTCTTCGTTGAATGTGAAGAAATCCGTTGTTGTGATAAATTTCTTTAAAGATGATTTATTTGACCTAAATTGATATTTGTCAATATAAAGAATAGCAATAAAAGCATCCAGACACCCTCCAAAGTGACTTTACAGGTACCTCTCATCACTCTTCAGGACGATATTCCAGTCAAACCCTTACTACACCAGTAAACCTGTATATGGAAATGAAATTTGGGTGTATTATTTACTTCCAAAATCAATAAAATATACCTTGGGGCCGATAATAGCAATATTATGAGCGGAGACATCCCGGAAAGAAATGTAGCTGCAATTCCATAAATATTGCTCTAATCGCTATGAAATTACTTATGAGCAAAGAAACCTTTCACGAAGATAGGGTTTTCGAACATGCTGTATCGATGGAGCGCAATCAGAACGCGATTCCGTTGCTGCTTTAGATTTTGATTTTGATGAAAAATGCACAATTCGCGTGACCAGGTCAGACGCTGCCGTCACCAGTACCAAATACGTACACACTACCACAAACATACACATACATCACCGTCGTCGCCTACCTCTAGACAATACTCTATTTTGCGCTCAACTCCAAATCTAAGGTAAAAATACAGTATTCGAAGGATTCAGCCGGACGTCGCCTCCACCACCACCACCACCACAAACGCACCCACAGCCCAAGGTGAGACGAATTCTGCATTTTTCCTCAAAATCAAAATCTAAACCAGCCATGGAATCGCGTCCCGATTGCGCTCATTAGATGCGCCGTATTAAAATACCCTTTCTTTAGTAAAGGTTTCTTTGCTCATAATGAATTTCAGAGGGATTAGACCAATATTAAGGAAGATATGGAGACTTTACCCTTCACCAGTCTCTTCGTTGAATGTGAAGAAATCCGTTGTTAGTAATTCTTCTAAATCGATGATTATTTGTCCATTTGATTGAATAAATGTTGTCAATATAAAAGAATAGCAATAAAGCATCCCAGACACCCTCCAAGTGACTTTACAGGTACCTCTCATCACTCTTCAGGACGATATTCCAGTCAAACCCTTACTACACCAGTAAACCTGTATATGGAAATGAAATTTGGGTGTATTATTTACTTCCGAAATCAATAAAATATACCTTGGGGCCGATAATAGCAATATTATGAGCGGAGACATCCCGGAAAGAAATGTAGCTGCAATTCCATAAATATTGCTCTAATCGCTATGAAATTACTTATGAGCAAAGAAACCTTTCTCGAAGATAGGGTTTTCGAACATGCTGTATCGATGGAGCGCAATCAGAACGCGATTCCGTGGCTGCTTTAGATTTTGATTTTGATGAAAAATGCACAATTCACGTGACCAGGTCAGACGCTGCCGTCACCAGCACCAAATACGTACACACTACCACAAACATACACATACATCACCGTCGTCGCCTACCTCTAGACAATACTCTATTTTGCGCTCAACTCCAAATCTAAGGTAAAAATACAGTATTCGAAGGATTCAGCCGGACGTCGCCACCACCACCACAAACGCACCCACACCCCAAGGTGAGACGAATTCTGCATTTTTCCTCAAAATCAAAATCTAAACCAGCCATGGAATCGCGTCCCGATTGCGCTCATTAGATGCAGCGTAAGCAAAGACCCTTTCTTTGGTAAAGGTTTCTTTGCTCATAATGAATTTCAGAGGGATTAGAGCAATATTAAGGAAGATATGGAGACTTTACCCTTCACCAGTCTCTTCGTTGAATGTGAAGAAATCCGTTGTTAGTAATTCTTCTAAATCGATGATTATTTGTCCATTTGATGGAATAAATGTTGTCAATATAAAAGAATAGCAATAAAGCATCCCAGACACCCTCCAAGTGACTTTACAGGTACCTCTCATCACTCTTCAGGACGATATTCCAGTCAAACCCTTACTACACCAGTAAACCTGCATATGGAAATGAAATTTGGGTGTATTATTTACTTCCGAAATCAATAAAATATACCGTGGGGCCGATAATAGCAATATTATGAGCGGAGACATCCCGGAAAGAAATGTAGCTGCAATTCCATTAATATTGCTCTAATCGCTATGAAATTACTTATGAGCAAAGAAACCTTTCACGAAGATAGGGTTTTCGAACATGCTGTATCGATGGAGCGCAATCAGAACGCGATTCCGTGGCTGCTTTAGATTTTGATTTTGATGATAAATGCACAATTCGCGTGACCAGGTCAGACGCTGCCGTCACCAGCACCAAATACGTACACACTACCACAAACATACACATACATCACCGTCGTCGCCTACCTCTAGACAATACTCTATTTTGCGCTCAACACCAAATCTAAAGGTAAAAATACAGTATTCGAAGGATTCAGCCGGACGTCGCCTCCACCACCACCACCACAAACGCACCCACAGCCCAAGGTGAGACGAATTCTGCATTTTTCCTCAAAATCAAAATCTAAACCAGCCATGGAATCGCGTCCCGATTGCGCTCATTAGATGCGGCGTATTAAAAGACTCTTTCTTTAGTAAAGGTTTCTTTGCTCATAATGAATTTCAGAGGGATTAGAGCAATATTAAGGAAGATATGGAGACTTTACCCTTCACCAGTCTCTTCGTTGAATGTGAAGAAATCCGTTGTTAGTAATTCTTCTAAATCGATGATTATTTGTCCATTTGATGGAATAAATGTTGTCACTATAAAAGAATAGCAATAAGGCATCCCAGACACCCTCCAAGTGACTTTACAGGTACCTCTCATCACTCTTCAGGACGATATTCCAGTCAAACCCTTACTACACCAGTAAACCTGTATATGGAAATAAAATTTGGGTGTATTATTTACTTCCGAAATCAATAAAATATACCTTGGGGCCGATAATAGCAATATTATGAGCGGAGACATCCCGGAAAGAAATGTAGCTGCAATTCCATTAATATTGCTCTAATCGCTATGAAATTACTTATGAGCAAAGAAACCTTTCTCGAAGAAAAGGTTTTCGAACATGCTGTATCGATGGAGCGCAATCAGAACGCGATTTCGTGGCTGCTTTAGATTTTGATTTTGATGAAAAATGCACAATTCGCGTGACCAGGTCAGACGCTGCCGTCACCAGCACCAAATACGTACACACTACCACAAACATACACATACATCACCGTCGTCGACTACCTCTAGACAATACTCTATTTTGCGCTCAACACCAAATCTAAAGGTAAAAATACAGTATTCGAAGGATTCAGCCGGACGTCGCCTCCACCACCACCACAAACGCACCCACAGCCCAAGGTGAGACGAATTCTGCATTTTTCCTCAAAATCAAAATCTAAACCAGCCATGGAATCGCGTCCCGATTGCGCTCATTAGATGCGCCGTATTAAAATACCCTTTCTTTAGTAAAGGTTTCTTTGCTCATAATGAATTTCAGAGGGATTAGAGCAATATTAAGGAAGATATGGAGACTTTACCCTTCACCAGTCTCTTCGTTGAATGTGAAGAAATCCGTTGTTAGTAATTCTTCTAAATCGATGATTATTTGTCCATTTGATGGAATAAATGTTGTCAATATAAAAGAATAGCAATAAAGCATCCCAGACACCCTCCAAGTGACTTTACATGTACCTCTCATCACTCTTCAGGACGATATTCCAGTCAAACCCTTACTACACCAGTAAACCTGTATATGGAAATGAAATTTGGGTGTATTATTTACTTCCGAAATCAATAAAATATACCTTGGGGCCGATAATAGCAATATTATGAGCGGAGACATCCCGGAAAGAAATGTAGCTGCAATTCCATAAATATTGCTCTAATCGCTATGAAATTACTTATGAGCAAAGAAACCTTTCTCGAAGATAGGGTTTTCGAACATGCTGTGTCGATGGAGCGCAATCAGAACGCGATTCCTTGGCTGCTTTAGATTTTGATTTTGATGAAAAATGCACAATTCGCGTGACCAGGTCAGACGCTGCCGTCACCAGCACCAAATACGTACACACTACCACAAACATACACATACATCACCGTCGTCGCCTACCTCTAGACAATACTCTATTTTGCGCTCAACACCAAATCTAAAGGTAAAAATACAGTATTCGAAGGATTCAGCCGGACGTCGCCTCCACCACCACCACAAACGCACCCACAGCCCAAGGTGAGACGAATTCTGCATTTTTCCTCAAAATCAAAATCTAAACCAGCCATGGAATCGCGTCCCGGTTGCGCTCATTAGATGCGCCGTATTAAAATACCCTTTCTTTAGTAAAGGTTTCTTTGCTCATAATGAATTTCAGAGGGATTAGAGCAATATTAAGGAAGATATGGAGACTTTACCCTTCACCAGTCTCTTCGTTGAATGTGAAGAAATCCGTTGTTAGTAATTCTTCTAAATCGATGATTATTTATCCATTTGATGGAATAAATGTTGTCAATATAAAAGAATAGCAATAAAGCATCCCAGACACCCTCCAAGTGACTTTACAGGTACCTCTCATCACTCTTCAGGACGATATTCCAGTCAAACCCTTACTACACCAGTAAACCTGTATATGGAAATGAAATTTGGGTGTATTATTTACTTCCGAAATCAATAAAATATACCTTGGGGCCGATAATAGCAATATTATGAGCGGAGACATCCCGGAAAGAAATGTAGCTGCAATTCCATAAATATTGCTCTAATCGCTATGAAATTACTTATGAGCAAAGAAACCTTTCTCGAAGATAGGGTTTTCGAACATGCTGTGTAGATGGAGCGCAATCAGAACGCGATTCCGTGGCTGCTTTAGATTTTGATTTTGATGAAAAATGCACAATTCGCGTGACCAGGTCAGACGCTGCCGTCACCAGCACCAAATACGTACACACTACCACAAACATACACATACATCACCGTCGTCGCCTACCTCTAGACAATACTCTATTTTGCGCTCAACACCAAATCTAAAGGTAAAAATACAGTATTCGAAGGATTCAGCCGGACGTCGCCTCCACCACCACCACCACCACAAACGCACCCACAGCCCAAGGTGAGACGAATTCTGCATTTTTCCTCAAAATCAAAATCTAAACCAGCCATGGAATCGCGTCCCGATTGCGCTCATTAGATGCGCCGTATTAAAAGACCCTTTCTTTAGTAAAGGTTTCTTTGCTCATAATCAATTTCAGAACGATTAGAGCAATATTAAGGGAGATATAGGTATATTTCTCTCCAGAAAGCGTCCTCTCATAATATTGCTGTTACCGGCCCCAGGGTAATTTTTATTGATTTAGGAACTAAATAATACCACCAACTCTTATTTCCATAATAAAGGTTTGATAGTGTAATAAAATATTGACTGGTATATCGTCCTGAAGAGTGATGAACGGTGCCTGTAATGTCACTTTGTGGGTCTGGGACGCTGTTGGGCCGTCCCTTTTGTATTGACAATAATTATTGTATAAAATGAAGAAATAATCATCACTTTAGAACAGTTACCGACAACGGTATTATTCACACTCAACCAAGAGAGTGCTGAAGGGTAATGTTTCCATATCTCCCTTAATATTGCTCTAATCGTTCTGAAATTGATTATGAGCAAAGAAACCTTTACCGTAGAAAGGATATTTGCATGCGCCGCATCTAATGAGCGCAATCAGAACGCGATTCCATGGCCGGTTTAGATTTTGAATTTGACGAAAAATGCAGAATTCGACCCGACGCGGTCGACGACGGAGGTGGGTGGGTGTGTGTGGTGGTGACGACAGCGTCTATCCTGTCTCCCATCACCCCTTCCATCATCCCATCGACCCTTCCATCATCCCATCAACCCATCAACCCTCCTATCAACTCTTCCATTACCCCATCACCCCTCATCACCCCATCTCACATTCCATCACCCCTCATTACCCTATCCCCCAGTCCATCACCCCATCACCCCTCCCATCACCCAATCTCCCCTCCAATCATCCCATTTCCCCCATCACCCCTTCCATTATCCCGTCACACCAGAAAGCTCCCATCTCCCTCACCAATTTTCATAATGAATATCTTTGTGAATAAAATATTACCTAAGCTAATCTAACTATCACCACCTACTCCACCACTACTACCACCTACTCCAACACTACCACCTCCTACTCCACCACTACCACCACCTTCTCCACCTACTCCAACACTACCACCTCTTCCTCCTCCACCCACTCCACCATTACCACTCTCTACTTTTCCAAAACCACTACCTACTTCATGACCACCTTCTCCACCATTACCTCTACCTCCAACACTACTTCCTCCACCACCATCATCTGCCTCTGCTTGTTTGACTGTCAATCAGAGAGTATTGGCCTGTGTCTATTTGACCGTCGTCGACCGCGTCCAGCCAAATTCTGCATTTCTCGTCAAATTCAAAATCTAAACCGGCCATGGAATCGCGTTCTGATTGCGCTCATTAGATGCGGCGCATGCAAATACCCTTTCTTTCATAAAGGTTTCTTTGCTCATAATCAATTTCAGAACGATTAGAGCAATATTAAGGGAGATATAGGTATATTTCTCTCCAGAAAGCGTCCTCTCATAATATTGCTGTTACCGGCCCCAGGGTAATTTTTATTGATTTAGGAACTAAATAATACCACCAACTCTTATTTCCATAATAAAGGTTTGATAGTGTAATCAATTATTGACTGGTATATCGTCCTGAAGAGTGATGAACGGTGCCTGTAATGTCACTTTGTGGGTCTGGGACGCTGTTGGGCCGTCCCTTTTGTATTGACAATAATTATTGTATAAAATGAAGAAATAATCATCACTTTAGAACAGTTACCGACAACGGTATTATTCACACTCAACCAAGAGAGTGATGAAGGGTAATGTCTCCATATCTCCCTTAATATTGCTCTAATCGTTCTGAAATTGATTATGAGCAAAGAAACCTTTACCGTAGAAAGGGTATTTGCATGCGCCGCATCTAATGAGCGCAATCAGAACGCGATTCCATGGCCGGTTTAGATTTTGAATTTGACGAAAAATGCAGAATTCGACCCGACGCGGTCGACGACGGAGGTGGGTGGGTGTGTGTGGTGGTGACGACAGCGTCTATCCTGTCTCCCATCACCCCTTCCATCATCCCATCGACCCTTCCATCATCCCATCACCCCATCAACCCTCCTATCAACTCTTCCATTACCCCATCACCCCTCATCACCCCATCTCACATTCCATCACCCCTCATTACCCTATCCCCCAGTCCATCACCCCATCACCCCTCCCATCACCCAATCTCCCCTCCAATCATCCCATTTCCCCCATCACCCCTTCCATTATCCCGTCACACCAGAAAGCTCCCATCCCCCTCACCAACTTTCATAATGAATATCTTTGTGAATAAAATATTACCTAAGCTAATCTAACTATCACCACCTACTCCACCACTACTACCACCTACTCCAACACTACCACCTCCTACTCCACCACTACCACCACCTTCTCCACCTACTCCAACACTACCACCTCCTCCTCCTCCACCCACTCCACCATTACCACTCTCTACTTTTCCAAAACCACTACCTACTTCATGACCACCTTCTCCACCATTACCTCTACCTCCAACACTACTTCCTCCACCACCATCATCTGCCTCTGCTTGTTTGACTGTCAATCAGAGAGTATTGGCCTGTGTCTATTTGACCGTCGTCGACCGCGTCCAGCCAAATTCTGCATTTCTCGTCAAATTCAAAATCTAAACCGGCCATGGAATGGCGTTCTGATTGCGCTCATTAGATGAGGCGCATGCAAATACCTCTTTCTTTGGTAAAGGTTTCTTTGCTCATAATCAATTTCAGAACGATTAGAGCAATATTAAGGGAGATATAGGTATATTTCTCTCCAGAAAGCGTCCTCTCATAATATTGCTGTTACCGGCCCCAGGGGAATTTTTATTGATTTAGGAACTAAATAATACCACCAACTCTTATTTCCATAATAAAGGTTTGATAGTGTAATCAAATATTGACTGGTATATCGTCCTGAAGAGTGATGAACGGTGCCTCTAATGTCACTTTGTGGGTCTGGGACGCTGTTGGGCCGTCCCTTTTGTATTGACAATGATTATTGTATAAAATGAAGAAATAATCATCACTTTAGAACAGTTACCGACAACGGTATTATTCACACTCAACCAAGAGAGTGCTGAAGGGTAATGTCTCCATATCTCCCTTAATATTGCTCTAATCGTTCTGAAATTGATTATGAGCAAAGAAACCTTCACCAAAGAAAGGGTATTTGCATGCACCGCATCTAATGAGCGCAATCAGAACGCGATTGCATGGCAGGTTTAGATTTTGAGTTTGACGAAAAATGCTGAATTCGTTTTGACGTGGGAGGTGTGCCCTAAGGGGGTGTTTTAAATTGCCAACCTTGTGACGTAAGTGACTGAGTGTGAAGACGTCTGTACTGTACTGCTTGTCTTTGATGTGTTTTATCAGTAGTGTAGTCCCGCAGTGTTATCTGTACCACGCAGTGTATTGCTATGACGACCAACACAATACAACTAGTAACAACAACTTAACCTGCCCAAGGATCGAACCCTGGTTCACTTAGGTGTGAGGCGAGAACGATGACCACTACACCACAATGTTCCACAGCATATTCTACCACAATAATCAGGACTCTTTAACTGAGCGTGACCACCGCCCCACTTATTATTACCCCTAAATCATTCTCATAATCTTATTCCTATATTTCTCCGTTTAGTTTATATTTCATTTGTGGCCACCAACCAGATCTCGGTATATTAAATAACTCCGTTCTGGGTCGTTTGTGAGGGAAACGTTATAGAAGAAATATGTTTTACAATTGTATAAAATATTGTTTGTAAATAAAGAGATTCGTTGAGTGAAACATTAATTATATATATATTGATTAAAGATAGTCGCTGAATGTTATGGAAAAGTCCCATAGACTTTTTGAAGTAAAAACAAAGAAATTGTTGAAAAAGTGGATCAATTTGAGGTCTGGATGCGGCCGCATCCAGACCTCAAATTGGATTGATATATTATTGTTTTTTTATATATTTTATTGTTAAAAAATCTATGGACCTTTTACATATCATCCCGCAACACCAAGAACTCTAATTATATCCTCTACTATAAACTGGTTCGTTATTCTTAACCAAATTCAATGTAAAATAAATAAATTTAACATTTTATGACCTCGCAATTGTTAAACTAACATAACTTTTGTTCGTCATCTGAAAACTTCACAAACTCCCGAGGGTCTGGCTGCAGTAGACTGGTTCCCTGTCGCTAACATTTGTGGACAACAGGTATGGACCGACGGAACAGTTCCTCATAGTACAACACATAATTGGATATTTGGTGTTTTTGTTGTTGCTAATAATAAGTTAAGACTAAAATAAGACGATTTTCATCTATGGCGCCTTTGGCACATTTTACCCATAACGGAGATATCGGGAGTTGAAAATGAGAAAACTACGAGAAAAAAAAATAAGTGATGGCAAGAAATTGAGTTTTTTAGTGATTAATTAATATAAACAGACAAAAATAAGACGATTTTCTTCTATGAAACTTTTCTCTAAATTTAATAATATCGGAAATAGAGCGTTGACACCTAAAACCATATGCCCAAACACTGGTCAGTTACTCTGGCTCTCCTAGCCGGTTCTCGAAATATTTAAATACGTGTATCTCGGTTCTGGGTCGTCTGAAAGGAAAATATCATACGAGAAAAGTGTCTTAGAATTCTCTAAGCTATAGGTGGGGATGATAAAATTATGATATTCGGAAGGTGGCAAAAAATGCGTTGGTCCATCGATCCATTACCTGTTGTCCACAAATGTTAGCGACAGGGAACCAGTCTACTGCTGCCAGACCCTCGGGAATTTGTGAAGTTTTCAGATCGCGAACAAAAGTTATGTTAGTTTAACAATTGCGAGGTCATAAAATTTTAAATTTCTTTATTTTATATTGAATTTAGTTAAGAATGAGCATTAATTTAGAGTAGAGAAAATATTTAGATATTGTTTTTATGTGTTGTCTATTGATAAGATCAGACAATTCTAAGATACTTTTCTTCGGTGACTTTTTCCTCTCAGACGACCGAGAACTGAGATATCGGGAGTTAAGAATTAGAAAACTACGAAAAAATTGTTTCCCGAAATGGCGTTTTTAATGAAATATTATTATAAACAGACAAAAATAAGACGATTTTCTTCTATGAAACTTTTCTCTAAATTTAATAATATCGGAAATAGAGCGTTGACACCTAAAACCATACACCCAAACACTGGGCAGTTGGTCTCGCTCTCCTAGCCGGCTCTCGAAATATTTCACTACGTGTATCTCGGTTCTGGTTCGTCTGAGAGGAAAATGTCATATCAGAAATGTGTCTTAGAATTCTCTAAACTATAGGTTGGGATGATAAAATTATGATATTTTGTTGGTGCCATAATATGTACTTTGCTAATTTTCGACTCCCGATATCTCAGTTCTCGGTCGTCTGAGAGGAAAAAGTTATAAAAGAAATTATCTTAGAATTGTCTGAACTTATCATTATAAACCACCAAAAAACCCAATATCTAAATATGTTTTCTCTTATTAAATGATCGTCATTCTTAACTAAATTAAATGTAAAATAAATAAATTTAATATTTTATGACCTAACAATTGTTAAATTAACAACTTTTGTTCGTCATCTGAAAACTTCACAAACTCCCGAGAGTCTGGCTGCAGTAGACTGGTTCCCTGTCGCTAACATTTGTGGACAACAGGTATGGACCGACGGAACACTTCCTCATAGTACAACACATAATTGGATATTTGGTGTTTTTGTTGTTGCTAATAATAAGTTAAGACTAAAATAAGACGATTTTCATCTATGGCGCCTTTGGCACATTTTACCCATAACGGAGATATCGGGAGTTGAAAATGAGAAAACTACCAGAAAAAAAAATAAGTGATGGCAAGAAATGGAGTTTTTTAGTGATTAATTAATATAAACAGACAAAAATAAGACGATTTTCTTCTATGAAACTTTTCTCTAAATTTAATAATATCGGAAATAGAGCGTTGACACCTAAAACCATATGCCCAAACACTGGTCAGTTACTCTTGCTCTCCTAGCCGGTTCTCGAAATATTTAAATACGTGTATCTCGGTTCTGGGTCGTCTGAGAGGAAAATGTCATACCTGAAAAGTGTCTTAGAATTGTCTAAGCTATAGGTGGGGATGATAAAATTATGATATTCGGATGATGGCAAAAAATGCGTTGGTCCATCGATCCATACCTTTTGTCCACAAATGTTAGCGACAGGGAACCAGTCTACTGCAGCCAGACCCTCGGGAATTTGTGAAGTTTTCAGATCGCGAACAAAAGTTATGTTAGTTTAACAGTTGCGAGGTCATAAAATATTAAATTTCTTTATTTTACATTGAATTTAGTTAAGAATGAGCATTAATTTAGAGTAGAGAAAATATTTAGATATTGTTTTTTTGTGTTGTCTATTGATAAGATCAGACAATTCTAAGATACGTTTTTTCAGTGACTTTTTCCTCTCAGACGACCGAGAACTGAGATATCGGGAGTTAAAAATCAGAAAAACTACGAAAAAATTGTTTCCCGAAATGGCGTTTTTAATGAAATATTAATATAAACAGACAAAAATAAGACGATTTTCTTCTATGAAACTTTTCTCTAAATTTAATAATATCGGAAATAGAGCGTTGACACCTAAAACCATATGCCCAAACACTGGGCAGTTGGTCTCGCTCTCCAAGCCGGCTCTCGAAATATTTCACTACGTGTATCTCGGTTCTGGTTCGTCTGAGAGGCAAATGTCATATCAGAAATGTGTCTTAGAATTCTCTAAACTATAGGTTGGGATGATAAAATTATGATATTTTGTTGGTGCCATAATATGTACTTTGCTAATTTTCGACTCCCGATATCTCAGTTCTCGGTCGTCTGAGAGGAAAAAGTTATAAAAGAAATTATCTTAGAATTGTCTGAACTTATCATTATAAACCACCAAAAAACCCAATATCTAAATATGTTTTCTCTTATTAAATGATCGTCATTCTTAACTAAATTAAATGTAAAATAAATAAATTTAATATTTTATGACCTAACAATTGTTAAATTAACAACTTTTGTTCGTCATCTGAAAACTTCACAAACTCACGAGAGTCTGGCTGCAGTAGACTGGTTCCCTGTCGCTAACATTTGTGGACAACAGGTATGGACCGACGGAACAGTTCCTCATAGTACAACACATAATTGGATATTTGGTGTTTTTGTTGTTGCTAATAATAAGTTAAGACTAAAATAAGACGATTTTCATCTATGGCGCCTTTGGCACATTTTACCCATAACGGAGATATCGGGAGTTGAAAATGAGAAAACTACGAGAAAAAAAAATAAGTGATGGCAAGAAATGGAGTTTTTTAGTGATTAATTAATATAAACAGACAAAAATAAGACGATTTTCTTCTATGAAACTTTTCTCTAAATTTAATAATATCGGAAATAGTGCGTTGACACCTAAAACCATATGCCCAAACACTGGTCAGTTACTCTGGCTCTCCTAGCCGGTTCTCGAAATATTTAAATACGTGTATCTCGGTTCTGGATCGTCTGAGAGGAAAATGCCATACGTGAAAAGTGTCTTAGAATTCTCTAAACTATAGGTGGGGATGATAAAATTATGATATTCGGATGGTGGCAAAAAATGCGTTGGTCCATCGATCCATACCTGTTGTCCACAAATGTTAGCGACAGGGAACCAGTCTACTGCTGCCAGACCCTCGGGAATTTGTGAAGTTTTCAGATCGCGAACAAAAGTTATGTTAGTTTAACAATTGCGAGGTCATAAAATATTAAATTTCTTTATTTTACATTTAATTTAGTTAAGAATGAGCATTAATTTAGAGTAGAGAAAATATTTAGATATTGTTTTTCTGTGTTGTCTATTGATAAGATCAGACAATTCTAAGATACTTTTCTTCAGTGACTTTTTCCTCTCAGACGACCGAGAACTGAGATATCGGGAGTTAAGAATTAGAAAACTACGAAAAAATTGTTTCCCGAAATGGGGTTTTTAATGAAATATTATTATAAACAGACAAAAATAAGACGATTTTCTTCTATGAAACTTTTCTCTAAATTTAATAATATCGGAAATAGAGCGTTGACACCTAAA
>NW_024750944.1:0-31635 GCF_018991925.1 Homarus americanus
TAGAAGCCGATGCATTGCTGTGCACCCGTGAGTGTCAGAGATGTACCTGGGAGTGTCACTCAGGTACCTGGGAGGCCAGAGGTGTACCTGGAGTGTCACCAGGTACCTGGGAGTGTCAGAGGTGTACCTGGGAGTGTCATCAGAGGTGTACCTGGGAGTATCAGAGGGTGTACCTGGGAGGTCAGGGTGTACCTGGGAGTGTCAGGGGTGTAACTGGGAGTGTCAGAGGTGTACTGGGAGTGTCAGAGGTGTACCTGGGAGGTCAGAGGTGTACCTGGGAATGTCAGGAGGTACCTGGGAGCATCAGAGGTGTACCAGGGAGTGTCAGAGGTGTACCTGGGAGGTCAAAGATGCACCTGGGGGTGTCTGGAGGTGTACCTGGGAGTGCCTGAGGTGTACCTGGGAGTGTCAGGGGAGAACCAGGGAGTGAAGAGGTGTACCTGGGAGTGTCAGAGGTGTACCTGGGAGCACGGAGATGTACCTGGGGAGGTCAGGAGGTGTACCTGGGAGCATCGGAGGTACCTGAGCACGGAGGTGTACCTGGGAGCCGTCAGTACCCAGGGAGTCAAAGGTGTACCTGGCAGTTCCCAGAGGTGTACTTGGGGGTGCAGAGGTGTACCTGGGAGTGTCAGAGGTGTACCTGGGAGAAGTCGGAGGTACCTGGGAGTGTCAGAGGTGTACCAGGAATGTCAGGGTGAGTACCTGGGAGGCAGAGGTGTACCTGGGAGTATCAGAGGTGTACCTGGGAGTGTCAGAGGTGTACCTGGGAGGGGGGAGTGTCAGGGGTGTACCTGGGAGTGTCTGACGTACCTGGGAGGTCAGAGGAGTACCTGAATGTCAGAGGTGTACCTGGGAGTGTCTGGGGTACCTGGGAGGCAGAGGTGCACCGGGAGTGTCAGAGGAGTACCTGGGAGGTCAGAGGAGTACCTGGGAGTATCAGAGGTGCATGTGGGAGGTCTGGGTGTACCTGGGAGGTCAGAGGTGTACCTGGGAGTGTCAGAGGCCTTGGGAGTGCCAGGGTGTACCAGGAGAGTCTGAGGTGTACCTGGGAGTGTCAGGGGTGTACCTGGGAGAGCCAGAGGTACCTGGGAGTGTGCAGGGTGTACCTGGGAGTGTCAGAGGTGTACCAGGGAGTGCAGTGAGTACCTGGGAGTGTCAAAGGTGCCTGGAAAGCCAAGGTGTACCTGGGGTGTCAGAGGTGTACTTGGGAGGTCAGAGGTGTACCTGGGAGCGTCGGAGGGCACCTGAGCAAAGGAGGTGTACCAGGGAATGTGAGTGGAGTACCTGGGAGTGTCAGAGGTACCTGAGAGATCAGAGGTGTACCTGGGAGTGTCAGAGGTGTACCTGGGAGCGTCAGGGGTGTACCTGGGAGTGTCTGAGGTGCACCTGGGAGGTCAGAGAGCACCTGGAATGTCAGAGGTGTATTTGGGAGTGTCTGGGGTGTACCTGAGAGTGTCAGAGGTGTACCTGGAGTGACAGTGGTGTACCTGGGAGTGCTGGGGGTGTACCTGGCAGTGTCAGAGATGCATGGGAGCTGTCTGAGGTGTACCTGGGAGTGTCTGAGGTGTACCTGGGAGTGTCAGGGGAGAACCAGGGAGTGTAATAGGTGTACCTGGGAGTGTGAGAAGTATACCTGGGAGTGTCAGAGGTGTACCTGGGAGTATAGGGAGGTACCTTGGGAGTATCGGAGGTGTACCTGGGAGTGTCAGTGAGTACCTGGGAGTGTCAAAGGTGTACCTGGCACTGTCAGAGGTGTACTGGGGGTGTCAGATGTGTACCTGGGAGTGTCAGAGGTGTACCAGGGAGTGTCAGTGGTACCTGGGAGGTCAGGCAGGACCAGGAGGTCAGAGTTGTACCTCAGGAGGTCAGAGTTGTACCTGGGGTGCTGGTGAGGTACCTGGGAGTGCCAGAGGTGTACCCAGAGTGTCAGAGGAGTACCTGGGAGGGTCAGGAGTACCTGGGAGTGTCAGAGGTGTACTGGTAGTGTCAGAGGTGTACCTGTGGGAGGTCAGAGGTGATGGGAGTGTCACGTGTACCTGGGAGTGTCAGAGGTGTACCTGGAAGTGTCAGAGGTGTACCTGGGAGCATCAGAGGTGTACCTGGGAGTGTGGGTGTACCTGGGAGTTTCAGGGGTGTAACTGGGAAAGTGGAGGTGTACTGGGAGTGTCAGAGGTACCTGGAGTGTCAGAGGTGTACCTGGGAGTGTCAAAAGATACCTGGGGTGTCTGAGGTGTACCTGGGAGTGTCTGAGGAACCTGGGAGTGAGGGGAGAACCAGGAGTGTAAGAGGTGTACCTGGGAGTGTCAGAGGTGTACCTGGGAGAATGGGAGATCTGGGAGGTCAGAGGTGTACCTGGGAGTATCTGAAGGTACCTGGGAGCATCGGAGGTGTACCTGGGAGGTCAGTCTAGTACCTGGGAGTGTCAAAGGTGTACCGCAGTCTCAGAGGTGTACTTGGGGTGTCAGAGGTGTACCTGGGAGAAGTCAGAGGTGTACCTGGGAGCATGAAGGGTACCTGGGAGTGTCAGAGAGGTGACCTGGGAGTGCTTGGGGTGTACCTGGGAGTGTCTGGACGTACCTGGGAGTGTCAGAGAGTACCTGGGAATGTCAGAGGTGTACCTTGGAGCAAGTGCTGTACCTGGGAGTGTCAGAGGTGTACCTGGGAGTGCCAGAGGAGTACCTGGGAGTGTCAGAGGAGCACCTGGATATCAGAGGTGCATCTGGGAGGTTCAGGGTGCACCTGGGAGTGTCAGAGGTGTACTGGGAGGTCAGAGGTGTACCTGGGAGCAGTCAGGGTGTGACCAGGGAGACTGAGGTACCTGGAGTGTCAGGTGTACCTGGGAGTGTCAGAGGTGTACCTGGGAGTGACAGTGGTGTACCTGGGAAGTCAGGGGTGTACCTGGCAGTGTCAGATGTACCTGGGAGCTGAGGTACTGGGAGGTCTGACGTGTACCTGGGAGGCCAGGGGAGAACCAGGAGTAAGAGGTGTACCTGGGAGTGCTGAAGTGTACCTGGGAGTGTCAGAGGTGGCCTGAAGCCAGAGAACAGGAGTCCAGAGGTGAACCAGGGAGTGTCTGAGGTGTACCTAGGAGTCGGAGGTGTACATGGGAGTATCGGAGGTGTAACTGGGAGGCCAGAGGTGTACATGGAGCGTCAGAGGTACCAGAGAGTCAGGAGTACCTGGGAGTGTCAAAGGTGTACCTGGGAGTGTCAGAGGTGTACCTGGGAACACGAGGTGTACCTAGGAGTGCCAGAGGTGTACATGGGAGTGTGAGATGTACCTGGGAAGTCAGAGAGTACCAGGGAGTGTCAGAGGGAACCTGGCAGTGTCAGAGGTGTACCTGGGGTGTCAGAGGTACCAGGGAATGTCAGTGGAGCACTGGGAATGTCAGAGGTGTACCTGGGAAAATCAGAGGTGTACCTGGGAGGCTGGGTGGTGTACCTGGAGTGTCAGAGGTGTACCTGGGAGGTCGGAGGTGTACCTGGGAGTGTCAGAGGTGTACCTGGGAGGTCAGAGGAGTACCTGGGAGGGTCAAAGGAGTACCTGGGAGTCAGAGGTGTACCTGGAGTGTCAGTGGTGTACCTGGGAGTGTCAGAGGTGTACCTGGGAGTGTCACTGTGACCTGGGAGTGTCAGAGGTGTACCTGGAAAGTGTCAGAGGTGTACCTGGGAGCATCAGAGGTGTACCTGGGAGTGTCAGGGTGCCTGGGAGTGTTAGGGGTGCACCTGGGAGTGTCAGAGGTGTACCTGGGAGCATCGGAGATACCTGGGAGTGTCAGAGGTACCTGGGAGTATCGGGAGGTGACCTGGGAGACGGAGGGCACTGGGAGCACAGGAGTACCTGGGAGTGTCAAAGGTGTACCTGGCACTGTCAGAGGTGTACCTGGGGATGCCAGAGGTGTACCTGGGAGTGTCAGAGGTGTACCTGGGAGAGCCGGAGGGTACCTGGGAGTGTCAGAGGTGTACCAGGGAATGCAGTGAGTACCTGGGAGGTCAGAGGTGTACCTGGGAGTATCAGAGGTGTACCTGGGAGTGTCAGAGGTGGCCTGGGAGGTCAGGTGTACCTGGGAGTGTCTGAGGTGACCTGGGAGTGTAAGAGGAGTACTGGGAATGTCAGAGGTGTATCTGGGAGTGTCTGGGGTGTACCTGGGAGTGTCAGAGGTACCTGGGAGTGACAGTGGTGTACCTGGGAGGTAGGGGTACCTGGCAGTGTCAGATGTACCTGGGAGCTGAGGTACCTGGGAGGCTGACTGTACCTGGGAGTGTTGGGGAGAACCAGGGAGTAAGAGGTGTACCTGGGAAAAGGAAGGCCTGGGAGTTCAGAGGTGTACCTGGGGTGTCAGGAGGTGAACCAGGAGCACAGAGGTGAACCAGGAGGTCTGAGGTGTACCTAAGAGCACGGGAGGTGGGAGACGGAGATGTATCTGGGAATGTCACAGGTGTACCAGGGAGTGTCAGAGGTGTACCTGGCAGTGTCAGAGGTGTACCTGGGGGTGTTGTACCAGGGAATGTCAGTGAGCAATCTGGGAATGTCAGAGGTGTACCTGGGAGAATCAGAGGTGTTCCTGGGAGTGTCAGCGGTGTACCTGGGAGTGTCAGAGGTGTACCTGGGAGTGTCAGAGGTGTACCTGGGAGTGTCAGAAGCGTACCTGGGAGTGTCAGAGGAGTGCCTGGGAGGGTCAAAGGAGTACCTGGGAGTGTCAGAGGTGTACCTGGTAGTGTCAGTGGTGTACCTAGGAGTGTCAGAGGTGTACCTGGGAGTGTCACTCGTGTACCAGGGAGTGTCAGAGGTGTACCTGGAAGTGTCAGAGGTGTACCTGGGTGTATCTGAGGTGTAACTGGGAGTGTCAGGGGTGTACCTGGCAGTGTCAGGGGTGTAACTGGGAGTGTCGGAGGTGTAACTGGGAGTGTCAGAGGTGTACCTGGGAGTGTCAGAGGTGTACCTGGGAATATCAGCGGTGCACCCGGGAGTATCAGAGGTGTACCTGGGAGTGTCAGGGGTGTACCTGGGAGTGTCAAAGATGTACCTGGGGGTGTCTGAGGTGTACCTGGGAGTGTCTGAGATGTACCTGGGAGTGTCAGGGGAGAACCAGGGAGTGTAAGAGGTGTACCTGGGAGTGCCAGAGGTGTACTTGGGAGTATCGGAGATTTACTTGGGAGTGTCAAAGGTGTACCTGGGAGTTTCAGAGGTTTACCAGGGAGTATCAGAGGTGAACCAGGGATTGTCAGAGGTGAACCAGGGAGTGTCAGAGGTGAACCAGGGAGTGTCAGAGGTGAACCAAGGAGGCCATGTGTAATTTGGGAGTGTCAGAGGTATACCAGGGAGTGTCAGAGGTGAACCAGGGATTGTCAGAGGTGAAACGGAGTGTCAGAGGTGAAACGGAGTGTAAAGAGGTGAACACGGAGTGTCAGAGGTGAACCTGGGAGTGTCAGTGGAGTACCTGGGAGTGTCAGTGGAGTACCTGGGAGTGTCAGAGGTGTACCTGGGAGTGTCAGGGGTGTACCAGGGAGTGTAAGAGGTGTACCTGGGAGTGTCAGGGGTGTACCTGGCAGTGTCAGAGATGTACCTGGGAGTTTCTGAGGTGTACCTGGGAGTGTCTGACGTGTACCTGGGAGTGTCAGGGGAGAACCAGGGAGTGTAAGAGGTGTACCTGGCAGTGTCAGAAGTGTACCTGGGAGTGTCAGAGGTGTATCTGGGAGTGTCAGAGGTGAACCAGGGAGTACCAGAGGTGAACCAGGGAGTGTCTGAGGGGTACCTAGGAGTATCGGAGGTGTACATGGGAGTATTGGAGGTGTAACTGGGAGTGTCATAGGTGTACATGGGAGTGTCAGAGGTGTACCAGGGAGTGTCAGGAGTACTGGGAGGTCAAAGGTGTACCTGGGAGCACGGAGGTGTAACCTGGGAATATCGGAGGTGTACTGCAGAAAGCAGAGGTGTACATGGGAGTGTTGGAGATGTACCTGGGAATGTCACAGAGTACCAGGGAGTGTCAGAGGTGTACCTGGCAGTTCCAGAGGTACCTAAAGGTCAGAGGGGCCTGGGAAAATCAGAGGTGTACTGGAGTGTCAATGGTGTACCTGGGAGGTCAGAGGTGTACCTGGGAGGTCAGAGGAGTACCTGGGAGGTTCAAAGGAGTACCTGGGAGTGTCAGAGGTGTACCCAGTGTTGGGTGGTGTACCTGTGAGTGTCAGAGGTACCTGGGAGTGTCACTGTGTACCTGGGAGTGTCAGAGGTGTACCTGGGAGTATCAGAGGTGTACCTGGGAGGTCAGGGTGTACCTGGAGTGTTAGGGTGTACCTGGGAGGTTGGGAGGTGTACCTGGGAGTATCGGAGATTTACCTGGGAGGTCAGGTGTACCTGGGAGTGTCAGAGGTGTACCAGGGAATGTCAGTGAGTACCTGGGAGGTCAGAGGTACCTGGGAGGCTCAGAGGTGTACCAGGAGTGTCAGTGGAGTACCTGGGAGTGTCAAAGGTGTACCTGGCAGTGTCAAGGTGTACCTGGGGTGTCAGAGGTGTACCTGGGAGTGTCAGAGGTGTACCTGGGAGTGTCGGAGGGGTACCTGGGAGGTCAGAGGTGTACCAGGAATGTCAGTGAGTACCTGGGAGTGCCAGAGGTATTGGAAGTATCATAGGTGTACCTGGGAGTGTCAGAGGTGTACTGGGAGCGTCAGGGGTGTACCTGGGAGTGTCTGAGGTGTACCTGGGAGTGTCAGAGGAGTACCTGGGAATGTCAGAGGTGTATTTGGGAGTGTCTGGGTGTACCTGGGAGTGACAGGGTGTTCCTGGGAGCAAGGGTGTACTGGCAGTGTCAGAGATGCACATGGGAGCGTCTGAGGTGCATGTGGGAGTGTCGAGGTGTACCTGGGAGTGTCAGGGGAGAACCAGGAGTGTAATAGGTGTACCTGGGAGTGTCAGAAGAATACCTGGGAGGTCGGAGGTGTACCTGGGAGAGCAGGAGGTGTACCTGGGAGTATCGGAGGTGTACCTGGGAGTGCAGGGGAGTACCTGGGAGTGTCAAAGGTACCTGGCACTGTTGAGAGGTGTACCTGGGGGGTCAGAGGTACCTGGGAGGTCAGAGGTGTACCTAGGAGAGTTGGCTGGTGTACCTGGAAGTGTCAGGTTTGTACCAGGAGTGACAGTGTTGTACCAGGAGGTCAGAGTTGTACCTGGGTGTCAGAGGTGTACCTGGGAGTGCCAGAGGTGTACCTGGGAGGTTGGGAGAGTACCTGGGAGGGTCAAAGGAGTACCTGGGAGTCAGAGGTGTACCTGGTAGTGTCAGTGGTTACCTCAGAGTGTCAGAGGTGACCTGGGAGGTCACTGTACCTGGGAGGTCAGGGTGTGACCTGGTAGTGTCACTGTGTACCTGGGAGTGTCAGAGGTGTACCTGGGAGGTCAGAGGTGTACCTGGGAGTGTCAGAGGTACCTGGGAGGTCAGGGGTGTACCTGGGAGTGTTAGGGAGGTGTACTGGGAGTGTCAGAGGTGTACCTGGGAGTGTCAGGAGGTACCTGGGAATGTCAGAGGTGTACCTGAGCATCAGAGGTGTACCTGGGAGTGTCAGGAGGTGTACCTGGGAGTGTCTGAGGTGTACCTGGGAGGTCAGGGGAGAACCAGGGAGTGTAAGAGGTGTACCTGGGAGTGTCAGAGGTGTACCTGAGTATCGGAGATTTACCTGGGAGTGCAGAGGTGTACCTGGGAGTATCGGAGGTGTACCTGGGAGTATCGGAGGTGTACCTGGGAGGCCAGCTCAGTACCTAGGGAGTGCAGAGGTGACCTGGGCAATCTCAGAGGTGTACTTGGGGGCACAGAGGTACCTGGGAGGTCAGAGGTGTACCTGGGAGTGTCGGAGGGGTACCTGGGAGGTCAGAGAGGTGTACCAGGGAATGCTGGGGTGAGTACCTGGGAGGTCAGAGGTGTACCTGGGAGTATCAGAGGTACCTGGGAGGCTGAGAGGTGTACCTGGGAGTGTCAGGGGTGTACCTGGGAGTGTCTGGACGTGTACCTGGGAGGTCAGAGAGTACCTGGGAATGTCAGAGGTATCTGGGAGTGTTCAAAATGGGAGTGGCAGAGGTACCTGGGAGTGTCAGAGGAGTACCTGGGAGTCAGAGGAGCACCTGGGAGTATCAGAGGGTGTGGAGTGTCTGGGGTGTACCTGGGAGGCTCGGAGGAGTACCTGGAGGTCAGAGGAGTACCTGGGAGCACAGAGGTGCATGTGGAGTGTCTGGGGTACCTGGGAGTGTCAGAGGTGTACCCAGGGAGGCTCAGAGGTGTACTGGGAGTGTCAGGGGTGTACCAGGGAGAGTCTTAGGTGTACCTGGGAGTGTCAGGGGTACCTGGGAGAGTCAGAGGTGTACCTGGGAGTGCTGGGAGGTGTACCTGGGAGTGTCAGAGGTGTACCAGGGAGGCTGCAGAGTTCCTGAGTGTCAAAGGTGTACCTGGCAGTGTCAAGGGTGTACCTGGGAGTGTCAAAGGTGTACCTGGGAGGTCAGAGGTGTACCTGGGAGGCCGGAGGGGTACCTGGGAGTGTCAGAGGTGTACCAGGGAATGTCAGTGGAGTACCTGGGAGGTCAGAGGTGCACGGGAGTATCATTGGTGTACCTGGGAGGTCAGAGGTACCTGGGAGCGTAGGGGTGTACCTGGGAGTGTCTGAGGTGTACCTGGGAGGTCAGAGGAGTACCTGGGAATGTCAGAGGTATTTGAGATGTCTGGGGTGTACCTGGAGTGTCAGGTGTACCTGGGAGGACAGTGGTGTACCTGGGAGTGTCAGAGGTACCTGGGAGGTCAGGGGTGTACCTGGGAGTGTCTGGAGGTACCTGGGAGGTCAGAGGAGTACCTGGGAATGTCAGAGGGTATTTGAGAGTGTCAGGGGTGTACCTGGCAGTGTCAGAGATGTACCTGGGACATGGCCTGAGGTGTACCTGGGAGGTCAGGGGAGAACCAGGGAGTGTACAGGTGTACCTGGGAGGCCAGAGGTGTACCTGGGAGGGTCGAGGGGTACCTGGGAGTGTCAGAGGTGTACCAGGAATGTCAGTGGAGTACCTGGGAGTGTCAGAGGTGTACCTGGGAGTATCAGAGGTGTACTGGGAGGTCAGAGGTGACCTGGGAGGTCAGGGGTGCCTGGGAGGCCTGAGGTACCTGGGAGGTAAGAGGAGTACCTGGGAATGTCAGAGGTGTATTTGGGAGTGTCAAATGGGAGTGTTGGGGGAGAACCAGGGAGTACCAGAGGTGAACCAGGGAGTGCCTGAGGTGTACTTAGAGGCCGGAGGTGTACATGGGAGACGGGAGGTGTAACTGGGAGGCCAGAGGTGTACATGGGGAGCAAGAGGTGTACCAGGGAGGTTGGGGAGTACCTGGGAAAAGCTGGGCAAAACTGGGAGTACGGGAGGTGTAACCTGGGAATATCGGAGGTGTACCAGGAGTGCCAGAGGTGCAAGTGGGAGGCCGGAGATGACCTGAATGTCACAGGAGTACCAGGGAGTGTCAGAGGTGTACCTGGTAGTGTCAGAGGTGTACCTTGGGGTGTCAGAGGTGTACCAGGAATGTCAGTGAGTACCTGGGAATGCTCAGAGGTGTACCTGGGAAAATCAGAGGTGCAATGGGAGAGTCAGTGGTGTACCTGGGAGTCAGAGGTGTACCTGGGAGGTCAGAGGTGTACCTGGGAGGTCAGAGGTACCTGGGAGGTCAGGGGAGTACCTGGGAATGTCAGAGGTACCTGGGAGGACAGTGGTGTACTCGGAGGTCAGGTGTACCTGCAGTGCTCAGAGATGTACCTGGGAAGCGGAGGTGTACCTGGGAGAGCCTGACGTGTACCTGGGAGTGTCAGAGAACCAGGAGTAAGAGGTGTACCTGGGAGGTCAGAAGTGCACGGGAGGCTGGGGGTGTACCTGGGAGTGTCAGAGGTGAACCAGGGAGTACCAGAGGTGAACCAGGAGTACCAGAGGTGAACCAGGAGTGTCTGAGGTGTACCTAGAGCACGGGAGGTGTACATGGGGAGCACGGAGGTAACTGGGAGGTTCAAAGGAGTACCTGGGAGGCCAGAGGTACCTGGTAGTGCTGGGTGAAATGGAGTGTCAGGGAGGTGTACCTGGGAGTGTCACTGTGTACCTGGGAGTGTCAGAGGTACCTGGGAGCATCGAGAGGTGTACCTGGGAGCATCAGAGGTACCTGGGAGTGTCAGGTGTACCTGGGAGGCAGGGGTACCTGGGAGTCAGAGGTGTACCTGGGAGCACGGGAGATTTACCTGGGAGTGTCAGAGGTGTACCTGGGAGCACAGAGGTGTACCAGGAAATGTCAGGAGTACCTGGGAGTGTCAGAGGTGTACCTGGGAGGTCAGAGGTGCACCAGGAGGCCGGGGTGGAGCACCTGGGAGGCCGAGTGTGTACCTGGCAGTGTCAAAGGTGTACCTGGGGTGTCAGAGGTGTACCTGGGAGTGTCAGAGGTGTACCTGGGAGGCCGGAGGGGTACCTGGGAGTGTCGGAGGGCACTGGGAGTGTCAGAGGTGTACCAGGAATGTCAGTGGAGACCTGGGAGTGTCAGAGGTGTACCTGGAAGTATCAGAGGTGTACCTGAGAAGTCAGAGGTGACCTGGGAGCGTCAGGGGTGTACCTGGGAGTGTCTGGAGGTACCTGGGAGCATCAGAGATTACCTGGGAATGTCAGAGGTGTATTTGGAGGTCTGGGGTGTACCTGGGAGTGACAGGTGTTCTGGGAGGTCAGGGGTGTACCTGGCAGTGTCAGAGATGTACATGGGGAGTTCGAGGTGTACGTGGGAGGTCTGAGGTGTACCTGGACTGTCAGAGAACCAGGAGTGAACAGGTGTACCTGGGAGTGTCAGAAGAATACCTGGGAGTGTCAGAGGGTGTACCTGGGGAGGCCAGGAGTACCTGGGAGTGTCAAAGGTGTACTCAGCACTGTTAGAGGTACCTGGGGGTGCTGGGAGGTGTACCTGGGAGTGCCTAGAGGTGTACCTAGGGAGTGTCATTGGTGTACCTGGAAGGGCAGGTTGAACCAGGAGTGACAGTGTTGTACCAGGGAGTCAGGAGGTGTACCTGGGAGCAGAGGTGTACCTGGAGCAGAGGTGTACCTGGGAGGCCAGAGAGTACCTGGGAGAGTCAAAGGAGTACCTGGAGGTTGAAACTGGGAGTGTCAGAGGTTACCCAGAGTGTCAGGGAGGTACCTGGGAGGTCACTGTGTACCTGGGAGTGTCAGAGGTGTGGCCTGGGAGTGCCACGTGTACCTGGGAGTGTCAGAGGCACCTGGGAGCAAGTCAGAGGTACCTGGAGTCAGAGGTGTACCTGGGAGTGTCAGAGGTGTACCTGAGTGTCAAAGATGTACCTGGGGGTGTCTGAGGGGTACCTGGGAGTGTCTGAGAGGTACCTGGGAGGTCAGGAGAACCAGGAGGCAAGAGGTGTACCTGGGAGGTCAGAGGTGTACCTGGGAGCACGGAGAGGATACCTGGGAGTGTCAGAGGTACCTGGGAGCACGGGAGGTACCTGGGAGACGGGAGGTGTACCTGGGAGTGTCAGTCAGTACCTGGGAGTGTCAAAGGTGTACTGACAATCTCCAGAGGTGTACCTGGGGGTGTCAGAGGTACCTGGGAGTGTCAGGAGGTGTACCTGGGAGGCCGGGAGGCACCTGGGAGTGTCAGAGGTGTACCAGGAACAGGAGTACCTGGGAGGTCAGAGGTGTACCTGGGAGTATCAGAGGTGTACCTGGGAGTGTCAGAGGTGTACCTGGGAGTGTCAGGGTGTGACCTGGAGTGTCTGGACGCACCGAGATGTCAGAGGAGCACCTGGGAATGTCAGAGGTGTATCTGGGAGTGTCTGGGGTGTACCTGGGAGTGGCAGAGGTACCTGGGAGTGTCAGAGGAGCACCTGGAGGCCAGAGAGTACCTGGGAGTATCAGAGGTGTATGTGGGAGGTCTGGGTGTACCTGGGAGTGTCTGGGGTGTACCTGGGAGGTCAGAGGAGTACCTGGGAGGCCAGAGAGTACCTGGGAGCATCAGAGGTGTAAGGGGAGTGTCTGGGGTACCTGGGAGGTTCGGAGGTACCTAGGGAGGTCAGGAGGTGTACTTGGAGGTCAGGGGTACCAGGGAGAGTCTTTAGGTACCTGGGAGTGTCAGGGGTGTACCTGGGAGAGTCAGAGGTGTACCTGGGAGGTCAGAGGTACCTGGGAGGTCAGAGGTGTACCAGGGAGTGTCAGTGGAGTACCTGGGAGGTCAAGCGTACCTGGCAGGTCAAAGGTGTACCTGGTGGTCAAAGGTGTACCTGGGAGGTCAGAGGTGTACCTGGGAGTGTCGGAGGGTACCTGGGAGGTCAGAGGTGTACCAGGGAATGTCAGTGAGCACCTGGAGGCAACGGAGGTACCCAGAGCATCATTGGTGTACCTGGGAGGTTGGGAGGTACCTGGGAGCGTCAGGGGTGTACCTGGGAGTGTCTGAGGTGTACCTGGGAGAGTCAAGAGTACCTGGGAATCAGAGGTGTGGCTTGAGAGTGTCTAGAAACTGGGAGAAGTCAGAGGTGTACCTGGGAGTGACAGTGGTGTACCTGGGAGTGTCAGAGGTGTACCTGGGAGTCAGGGGTGTACCTGGGAGAGTCTGAGGTGTACCTGAGTGTCAGAGAGCACCTGGGAATGTCAGAGGTGTATATGGGAGTGTCAGGGGTGTACCTGGCAGAGTCAGAGAGATGTACCTGGGAGCATCTGAGGTGTACCTGGGAGTGTCTGAGGTACCTGGGAGTGTCAGGGGAGAACCAGGGAGTGCACAGGTGTACCTGGGAGTGTCAGAAGCATACCTGGGAGGTCAGAGGTGTACCTGGGAGACAGGAGGTACCTGGGAGCACGGAGGGTACTGGGAGGCTGGGTGGAGCACCTGGGAGTAGTCAAAGGTGTACCTGGCACTGTCTGGAGGTGTACCTGGGGTGTCAGAGGTGTACCTGGGAGGTCAGAGGTGTACCTGGGAGTGTCGGAGGGGTACCTGGGAGTGCAGAGGTGTACCAGGAATGTCAGTGAGTACCTGGGAGAAGCTGGGAGGGTACCTGGAGTATCAGAGGTGTACCTGGGAGTGTCAGAGGACCTGGAGTGTTGGGGGTGTACCTGGGATGCCTGAGGTGTACCTGGGAGGTAAGAGAACCTGGGAATGTCAGAGGTGTATTTGGAGTGTCTGGGGTATCAGAGTGTCAGGAGAACCAGGAGTACCAGAGAACCAGGAGTGCTCTGAGGTGTACCTAGGAGTATCGGAGGTGCACATGGGAGTATCGGAGGTGTAACTGGGAGCAACAGAGGTGTACATGGGAGTGTCAGAGGTACCAGGAGAGTCAGGGGAGCACCTGGGAGGTCAGTGCACTGGGAGCACGGAGGTGTACCTGGGAATATCGGAGGCCTGGGAGTGCCAGAGGTGTACCTAAAGCCAGAGAAAAATGGGGAATGTCAGGTGGGAGTACCTGGGAATGTCAGAGGTGTACCTGGGGAAAATCAGAGGTGCATGTGGGAGGCCTGGGGTGGTGTACCTGGGAGTGTCAGAGGTGTACCTGGGAGATGTCAGAGGTGTACCTGGGAGTGCTGGGAGGTGTACCTGGGAGGCCAGAGGTGTACCTGGGAGGTTGGGAGAGTACCTGGGAGGTCAGAGGAGCACTGGGAGTGTCAGAGGTGTACCTGAAAGCTGTGGTGGTACCAGTGTGGGAGGTGTACCTGGGAGTGTCACTGTGTACCTGGGAGAGTCAGAGGTGTACCTGAAAGTGTCAGAGGTGACCTGGGAGCATGAGAGGCACCTGGGAGTGTCAGGGTGTGACCTGGGAGCAAAGAGGGTGCACCTGGGAGTGTCAGAGGTACCTGGGAGCATCGGGATGTACCCAGAGTGTCAGAGGTGTACCTGGGACATCGGAGGTACCTGGGAGTACCGGAGGTGTACCTGGGAGTGTCAGGAGTACCTGGGAGTGTCAAAGGTACCTGGCACTGTCAGAGGTGTACCTGGGGGTGCCAGAGGTGTACCTGGGAGTGCCGGGTACCTGGGAGTGCCGGGAGGGTACCTGGGAGTGTCAGAGGTGTACCAGGAATGTCAGGAGTACCTGGGAGAGCCAGAGGTGTACCTGGGAGTATCAGAGGTACCTGGGAGTGTCAGAGGGGACTGGGAGTGTCAGAGGTGACCAGGGAGTGTCAGGGGTACCTGGGAGGTCTGAGGTGTACCTGGGAGGTAAGAGAGTACGGAATGTCAGAGGTGTATCTGGGAGTGTCTGGGGTGTACCTGGGAGGTCAGAGGTGTACCTGGGAGTGACAGTGGAGGTACCTGGGAGGCCAGGGGGTGTACCTGGCAGTGTCAGAGATGTACCTGGAGTTTGAGGTGCAACCTGGGAGTGTCTGACGTGTACCTGGGAGTGTCAGGGGAGAACCAGGAGTGTAAGGTGTACCTGGAGTGCTGAAGTACCTGGGAGCAAGCCAGAGGTGTACTGGGAGTGTCAGAGGGAAGTGCACTCGGAGTATCAGAGGTACCTGGGAGTGTCAGGTGTACCTGGGAGTGTTAGGTGTACCTGGGAGTGTCAGAGGTGTACCTGGGAGTATCGGAGACACTGGAGTAGTCAGGAGAGGGTACCTGGAGTGTCACAGGTGTACCAGGAATGGTCAGGAGTACCTGGGAGTGCCTGGGGAGGTACCTGGGAGGTCAGAGGGTGTACCAGGAGGTCAGTGGAGGCCTGGGAGTGTCAAAGGTGTACCTGGCAGTGTCAAGGTGTACCTGGGGTGTCAGAGGTGTACCTGGGAGTCAGAGGTGTACCTGGGAGCAGTGGAGGGTACCTGGGAGTGTCAGAGGTGCAACCAGGAATGTCAGTGGAGTACCTGGGAGAGTCAGAGGTGTGCACTGGGAGTATCATAGGTGTACCTGGGAGTGTCAGAGGTGTACCTGGGAGCGTCAGGGTGTACCTGGAGTGTCTGAGGTGTACCTGGGAGTGCTGAGGAGTACCTGGGAATGTCAGAGGTGTATTTGGGAGTGTCTGGGGTGTACCTGGGAGTGACAGTGGTGTACTTGGAGGTTGGGATGTACTCAGGCCAGAGATGTACATGGAGCAGGCTGAGGCATGTGGGAGTGTCTGAGGTGTACCTGGGAGTGTCAGAGGAGTACCTGGGAATGTCAGAGGTATTTGAGAGTGTCTGGGTGTACCTGGGAGGTCGGAGGTGTACCTGGGAGGCCAGAGGAGTACCTGGAAACAGAGGTGTATCTGAGAGTGTCTGGGTGTACCTGGGAGGAGCAGTGTGTACCTGGGAGTGTCAGGGGTGTACCTGGCAGTGTCAGAGATGTACATGGGAGCGTCTGAGGTGTACGTGGGAGTGTCTGAGGTGTACCTGGGAGTGTCAGGGGTGTACCTGGCAGTGTCAGAGATGTACATGGGAGCGTCTGAGATGTACCTGGGAGTGTCTGAGGTGTACCTGGGAGTGTCAGAGGAGTACCTGGGAATGTCAGAGGTGTATTGAGAGTGTCTGGGGTGTACCTGGGAGGCCAGATGTACCTGGGAGGACAGTGGTGTACCTGGGAGGTCAGGGGTGTACCTGAAGTGTCAGAGATGTCACATGGGAGCGTCTGAGGTGACTGTGGGAGTGTCTGAGGTGTACCTGGGAGGTCAGGCAGAAACCAGGAGTGTAATAGGTGTACCTGGGAGTGTTGAAGATACCTGGGAGGTCAGAGGTGTACCTGGGAGAGCAGGAGGTGTACCTGGGAGCATCGGAGGTGTACCTGGGAGTGTCAGTGGAGTACCTGGGAGTGTCAAAGGTGTACCTGGCACTGTCAGAGGTGTACCTGGGGTGGTCAGAGGTGTACCTGGGAGTGCCAGAGGTGTACCTAGGAGTGTCAGTGGTGTACCTGGGAGTGTCAGGTTAGACCAGGGAGGTCAGAGCTGGCACCAGGGAGGTCAGAGTTGTACCTGGGGTGTCAGAGGGTACCTGGGAGTGCCAGAGGTGTACCTGGGAGTGTCAGAGGAGTACCTGGGAGGGTCAAAGGAGTACCTGGGAGCGTCAGGAGGTACCTGGTAGTGTCATGGTGGTACCTGTGAGTGTCGATGTACCTGGGAGTGTCACTGTGTACCTGGGAGTGTCAGGAGTGTACCTGGTAGTGTCACCGTGGTACCTGGGAGTGTCAGGAGGTACCTGGAAGTCAGAGGTACCTGGGAGTATCAGAGGTGTACCTGGGAGGTCAGGGGTGTACCGGGAGTGTTAGGGGTGTAACTGCGAGTGTCGGAGGTGTAATTGGGAGGTCAGAGGCCTGGAGGCTGGAGAGGTGTACCTGGGAATGTCAGAGGTGTACCTGGGAGCATCAGAGGTGCACCAGGAGTGTCAGAGGTGTACCTGGGAGGCCAGAGGTGTACCTGGAGGTCAAAGATGTACCTGGGGGTGTCTGAGGTGTACCTGGGAGGCCTGAGGTGTACCTGGGAGGCCAGGGGAGAACCAGGAGTGTAAGAGGTGACCTGGGAGTGTCAGAGGGACCTGGGAGAAGGGAGATTTACCTGGGAGGCCGAGGTGACCTGGGAGTATCGGAGGCCCAGAGCATCGGAGGTACCTGGGAGCGTCAGTCTGGGCAACCTAGGGAGTGTCGGGCAGGCACCTGGAGTCCGGTGTACTTGGGGGTGTCAGAGGTGTACCTGGGAGGCCAGAGGTGTACCTGGGAGTGTCGGAGGAGCACCTGGGAGGTCAGAGGTGTACCAGGAATGTCAGGTGGAGTACAGGCATGGGAGTGTCTGGGGTGTACCTGGGAGGTCAGAGGTGTACCTGGGAGTGGCTGGAGGTGTACTGGAGGCCAGGGGGTGTACCTGGGAGTGTCTGAGGTGTACCTGGGAGTGTCAGAGGAGTACCTGGGAATGTCAGAGGTGTATCTGGGAGTGTCTGGGGTGTACCTGGGAGTGGCAGAGGTGTACCTGGGAGTGTCAGAGGAGTACCTGGGAGTGTCAGAGGAGTACCTGGGAGTATCAGAGGTGTATGTGGGAGTGTCTGGGGTGTACCTGGGAGTGTCAGAGGTGTACCTGGCCAACAGTACTTGGGAGGCCAGGGGTGTACCAGGAGAGTCTGAGGTGTACCTGGGAGGTGTCAGTATACCGGGAGAAACAGAGGTAACCTGGGAGTGTCAGGAGGTGTACCTGGGAGGCTGAGAGGTGTACCAGGAGTGTCAGTGGAGTACCTGGGAGGTCAAAGGTGTGCCTGGCAGTGTCAAAGGTGTACCTGGGGGTGTCAGAGGTGTACCTTGGAGTGTCAGAGGTGCACCAGGAATGTCAGTGGAGTACCTGGGAGTGTCAGAGGTGTACCTGGGAGTATCAGAGGTGTCTGGGAAGTCAGAGGTGTACCTGGGAGGCCAGGGGTGTACCTGGAGTGTCTGAGGCACTGGAGTGTCAGAGGAGGCACTGAATGTCAGAGGTGATGGGAGTGTCTGGGGTGTACCTGGGTCAGAGGTGTACCTGGGAGTGACATGGTGTACCTGGGAGTGGGGTGTACCTGGCAGTGTCAGAGATGTACCTGGGAGCGTCTGAGGTACCTGGGAGGTCTGAGGTGTACCTGGGGTGCCAGGGGAGAACCAGGGAGTGTAATAGTGTACCTGGGAGGCCAGAAGTGATACCTGGGAGGTCAGAGGTGTACCTGGAGAGCAGAGGTGTACCTGGGAGATCGGAGGTGTACCTGGGAGGTCAGGAGGCACCTGGGAGTGTCAGAGGTGTACCTGGCACTGTCAGAGGGTACTTGGGGTGCCAGAGGTACCTGGGAGGTCAGAGGTACCTGGAGTGTCGGAGGGGTACCTGGGAGGTCAGAGGTGTACCAGGAATGTCAGGAGCACCTGGGAGGCCAGAGGTGTACCTGGGAGATCAGAGGTGTACCTGGGAGTGTCAGGAGGGGACCTGGGAGGTCAGGGGTGCACCTGGGAGTGTCTGAGGTGTGGAAATGTAAGAGGAGCACCTGGGAATGTCAGAGGTAACTGGAGTGTCTGGGGTGGGAGGTCAGAGGTACCTGGGAGTGACAGTGGTGTACCTGGGAGTGCCGGGGTGTACCTGGCAGTGTCAGAGATGTACCTGGGAGCTGAGGTACCGGGAGTGTCTGACGTACCTGGGAGGTCAGGGGAGAACCAGGAGTGTAAGAGGTGTACCTGGGAGGCTGAAGGTACCTGGGAGGCCAGAGGTACCTGGGAGGTCAGAGGTGAACCAGGAGTACCAGAGGTGAACCAGGGAGTGTCTGAGGTACCTAGGAGCATCGGAGGTGCACAGGAGTATCGGAGGTGTAACTGGGAGGTCAGAGGTGTACATGGAGGTCAGAGGTGCACTTGGGAGCACGGAGTGTAACCTGGAATATCGGAGGTGTACCTGGAGTGCCAGAGGTGTACATGGAGTGTCGGAGATGTACCTGGGAATGTCACAGGAGTACCAGGAGGCCAGAGGTACCTGGCAGTGTCAGAGGTGTACCTGGGGGTGTCAGAGGTACCAGGAATGTCAGTGGAGTACCTGAAACAGAGGTGTACCTGGGAGAATCAGAGGTGTGGGAGGCTGAGGTGTACCTGGAGTGTCAGAGGTGTACCTGGGAGCGTCAGGGTGTACCTGGGAGTGTCTGAGGTGTACCTGGGAGTGCAGAGGAGTACCTGGGAATGTCAGAGGTGTATCTGGGAGTGTCTGGGGTACCTGGGAGTGACAGAGGTGTACCTGGGAGTGTCAGGTGTACCTGGGAGTGTCAGATGTACCTGGGAGTGTCAGAGGTGTACGGGAGGCTGAGGTGTACTGGAGGCCAGAGGTACCTGAAGTCAGGTGTACTGGGAGGTCTGGGGGTGTACCTGGGAGGTCAGAGGGTACCTGGGAGTGTAAGAGGAGCACCTGGGAATGTCAGAGGTGTGACTTGGGAGTGTCTGGGGTGTACCTGGGAGGACAGTAGGTGTACCTGGGAGGTCAGAGGTGTACCTGAAGGTCAGAGGTGTACCTGAGCATCAGAGGTGTACCTGGGAGTGTCAGGGGTACCTGGGAGGCAGGGGGTGAACTGCGAGTGTCGGAGGTGTAATTGGGAGGTCAGAGGGTACCTGGGAGTGTCAGAGGTGTACCTGGAATGTCAGAGGTGTACCTGGGAGACCAGAGGTGTACCAGGGAGGCCAGAGGTGTACCTGGGAGTGCCGAGGTACCGGGAGTGTCAAAGTGCACCTGGGGGTGTCTGAGGTACCTGGGAGTGTCTGAGGTACCTGGGAGGCCAGGAGAACCAGGAGTGTAAGAGGTACTTGGGAGTGTCAGAGGTGTACCTGGGAGGCCGGAGATGTACATGGAGTGCCAGAGGTGTACCTGGGAGTATCGGAGGTGCCTGGGAGCATCGGAGGTACCTGGGAGGCTGGGGTCTAGCACCCAGGAGTGTCAAAGGTACCTGGCAGTCTCAGAGGTGTACTTGGGGTGTCAGAGGTACCTGGGAGGCCGGAGGTGTACCTGGGAGGCTCGGAGGAGCACCTGGAGGTGGGAGGAAACTAGGAATGTCAGGAGTACCTGGGAGGTCAGAGGTGTACCTGGGAGGCATCAGAGGTGTACCTGGAGGCCAGAGGTACCTGGGAGGCCAGGGGTGTACTGGGAGGTTCACGTACCTGGAGGTCAGAGGAGTACCTGGGAATGTCAGAGGTGTACCTGGGAGGTCTGGGGTGTACCTGGGAGGGCAGAGGTACCTGGGAGTGTCAGAGGTACCTGGGAGGCTGGGAGGAGTACCTGGAGCATTCAGGAGGTGTAAGGGAGGTCTGGGGTGTACCTGGGAGGTCAGAGGTGTACCTGGGAGGTCAGTGGAGTACTCGGGAGTGTCAGAGGTGTGCTCAGAAAGTCAAAGGTGTACCTGGGGTCAGAGGTGTACCTGGGAGGCCAGAGGTGTACCTGGGAGGTCGGAGGGCACCTGGAGGCCAGGAGGTACCAGGGAATGCCAGAGGAGTACCTGGGAGTGTCAGAGGTGCACCTGGGAGTATCATAGGTGTACCTGGGAGGCCAGAGGTGGCACCTGGGAGGCCAGGGGTGTGACCGGAGTGTCTGAGGTACCTGGGAGTGTGAGAGAGTACCTGGGAATGTCAGAGGTGCATTTGGGAGTGTCTGGGGTGTACCTGGAGGACAGTGTACCCAAGTGCAATGGGAGTGTCAGAGATGTACCTGGAGTGTCTGAGGTGGGCACCTGGAGGTCTGAGGTGTACCTGGAGGCCAGTGTACCTGGAGTGTCAGATGTACATGGGAGTGTCTGAGGTACCTGGGAGGCCAGAGGTAACGGGAGGTCAGAGGTGTACCTGGGAGGTCAGAGGTACTTGAGAGTGTCAGGGGTACCTGGGAGCATAGGAGGTGCACTGGGAGTATCGGAGGTGTACCTGGGAGGCCAGTGGAGTACCTGGGAGTGTGAGGTGCACCTGGCACTGTCAGAGGTGTACCTGGGGTGCTGGGGAGGTACCTGGAGTGTCAGAGGTACCTGGGAGTGTCAGAGGTGTACCTGGGAGGTCAGGTTTGTACCAGGAGGCCAGAGTTGCACCAGGAGGCCGTGTACCTGGGGTGCTCAGAGGTGTACCTGGGAGTGCCAGAGGTGTACCTGGGAGGTCAGAGGAGCACCTGGAGTGTCAAGGAGTACCTGGGAGGTCAGGAGGACCAGAGAAGGAAACTGGGAGGCCAGGAGGTGTACCTGGGAGGTCATCAGGTACCTGGGAGGTCAGAGGTGTACCTGGGAGTGTCACCGTGTACCTGGAGTGTCAGAGGTGTACCTGGAGGGTCAGAGGAGTACCTGGGAGGTCAGAGGTGTACCCAGAAAGCCAGAGGTGTACCTGGGAGTGTCAGAGGTGCACCTGGGAGTGTCACGGTGTACCTGGGAGGCCAGAGGTGTACCAGGAAAGGTCAGAGTACCTGGGAGTGCACAGGAGGTGTACCTGGGAGTGTCAGAGTACCTGGGAGGCAGAGGTGCACTTGCAGGCCAGGTGTACCTGGGAGTGTCAGAGATGTACCTGGGAGTGCTCAGGTGTACCTGGGAGGTCAGAGGTGCACTGGGAGTGTCAGTGGTGTACCTGGAAGTGTCAGAGGTACCTGGGAGCATCAGAGGTGTACCTGGGAGGCCGGGGTGTACCTGGGAGTGTTAGGGGGGTAACCAAGAGGCCGGAGGTGTACTTGGGAGGTCAGAGGTGTACCTGGAGGTCAGGAGGTGTACCTGGGAGTGTCAGAGGTACCTGGGAGCACAGAGGTGTACCAGGAGGCCGGGAGGTGTACCTGGAGGTCAGAGGTGTACCTGGGAGTGTCAAAGATGTACCTGGGGGTGTCTGAGGTGTACCTGGGAGCCAGAGGTGTACCTGGGAGGCAGAACCAGGAGTGTCAGAGGTGCACCTGGGAGTGTCAGAGATGTACCGGGAGCAGGAGATTTGCCCTGGAGGTCAGGTGTACCTGGGAGTATCGGAGGTACCTGGGAGTATCGAGGTACCTGGGAGTGTCAGTCCAGTACCCAGAGTGTCGGTGTACCTGGAGTCCCAGAGGGTAAATGAATCAGAGGGACCTGGGAGTGCTGGGAGGTGTACCTGGGAGCATCAGGAGGTACCTGGGAGGCCAGGGGTGACCTGGGAGTGTCTGACGTGCACCTGGGAGTGTCAGGAGGAGTACCTGGGAATGTCAGAGGGATCTGGGAGTGTCTGGGGTGTACCTGGGAGTGGCAGAGGTGTACCTGGGAGGTCAGAGGTGCACCTGGGAGGCCAGGAGGAGCACCTGGAGTATCAGAGGTGAAGGGAGTGTCTGGGGTGTACCTGGGAGTATCAGAGGTACCAAGTGTCACTGTACTTGGGAGTGCCAGGGTGTACCAGGAGAGTTCAGGTGTACCTGGGAGGCCAGGGATACCTGGGAGAGTCAGAGGTACCTGGGAGGCCAGAGGTGTACCTGGGAGGTCAGAGGCACAGGGAGCACAGTGAGTACCTGAGGTCAAAGTGCCTGGCAGTGTCAAAGGTGTACCTGGGGGTGTAGAGGTACCTGGAGTAGTCAGAGGTGAACCTGGGAGTAAATGGAGGGTGACCTGGGAGTGTCAGAGTGTACCAGGGAATGTCAGTGGAGTACCTGGGAGTATTTGAGTATCAGAGGTGTACTGGGATATCAAAGGTACTCTGGGAGGCCAGGTACACCCCTGACGCTCCCAGGCACACCTCTGACACTCCCAGGCACACCTCTGACACTCCCAGGCACACCTCTGACACTCCCAGGCACTCCACTGACATTCCCTGCACACCTCTGACACTCCCAGGTACCACTCTGACACTCCCAGGCACACCTCTGACACTCCCAGGCACACCCTGACACCCCCAGGCACACCTTGACACTGCCAGGCACACCTTGACACCCCAGGTACCCACTGACACTCCCTGGCACACCTCTGACACCCCAGGCACACCTCTGACACCCCAGGCACACCTCTGACTCCTCCCAGGCACACCCTGACACTCCCAGGCACACCTCAGACCTCCTGGTACACCCCCTGACACCCCAAGCACACCTCACACCCCAGGTACACCTCCTGACACCCCAGGCACACCCCAGACACTCCCACATACACCCCTGATACCCCAGGTACTCCCTGACACTCCCAGGCACACCTCTGACACCCCAGGCACACCCTGACACCCCAGGCACACCCCAGACACTCCCAGATACACCCCTGACATTCCCAGGTACACCTCTGACACTCCCAGGTACACTCAGACACTCCCAGGCACACCCTGACACTCCCAGGCACACCTCTGACACTCCCAGGTACACCTCTGACACTCCCAGGCACACCTCTGACACCCCCACACACCTCTGACACTCCCAGGCACACCTTGACACTCCCAGGTACTCAGACTGACACTCCCCAGGCACACCTCTGATACTCCCAGGTACACCTCCGATACTCCCAGGTACACCTCTGACACTCCCCAGGTAAATCTCCTGACACTCCCAGGTACACCTCTGACACTCCCCAGGCACACCTCTGACACCCTGGTTCTCCCCTGACACCCCAGGCACACCTCAGACACCCCAGGCACACCCTCAGACACCCCAGGCAACATCTTGACACCCCTGTGCACACCCCCTGACACCCCAGGCACACCTCTGACACCCTGGTACACCTCTGATACCCAGGTACACCTCTGACATTCCCCAGGTACACCTCTGACACTCCCAGGTACACCCCTGACACTCCCACCACACCTCCGACACTCCAGTAGCACCCCCTGACACTCCCCAGGCACACCCCTGACACTCCCAGGTACACCTCTGACACCCCAGGTACACCTCTGACACCTGTGCACACCTGACACTCCCAGGTCACACCTCTGACACCCCAGGCACACAGTGACACTCCCAGGTACACCTCTGACACTCCCAGGCACACCACTGACACTCCCAGGCACACCTCTGACACTCCCAGGTACTCCTCTGACACTCCCAGGCACACCTCTGACACTCCCAGGTACACCTCTGACACTCCCAGGCACACCTCTGACACTCCCAGGCACACACTGACACTCCCCAGGTACACACCTCCTGACACTCCCAGGCACACCTCTGACACTCCCAGGCACACCTCTGACACTCCCCAGTACTCTGACACTCCCAGGCACACTCTGACACTCCCAGGCACACGAGTGACACTACCAGGTACACCTCTGACACTCCCAGGCACACCACTGACATCCCAGGTACATCTCTGACACTCCCCAGGCACACCACCGACACCACCAGGCACACCTCTGACACTCCCCAGGCACCCTTGACCCTCCCCAGGTACTCCTCTGACACCCCAGGCACACCCCTGCACCCCAGGCACACCTCTGACACCCCCAGGCACAACTGACACTCCCTGGTACAACCCTGACACTCCCAGGCACAAACCTGACACTGGCTACACCACTGACACACTGCACACCTCTGACACTCCCAGGTACACCCCTGACACCCCCAGGCACACCTCTGACACTGCCAGGTACACCTTTGACACTCCCCAGTACTCCACTGACACTCCCAGGCACAACCTCCGACACCCCCAGGTACACCCCTATACTCCCAGGCACACCCTCAGACACTCTCAAATACACCCTCTGACACTCCCACTCCTCTGACACTCCCAGGCACACCTCAGACACTCCCCAGGCACACCTCAGACACTCCCATGCACACTCTGACACTCCCAGGCACACCCCTGACACTCCCAGGTACACCCCTGACACCCCCAGGCACACCCTAGACACTCCCATGCACACCTCTGACACTCCCAGGCACACCCCTGACACTCCCAGGCACACCACTGACACCCCAGGTACACCCCCAGACACTCCCCAAACACACCCCTGACACCCCAGGTACACCTCTGACACTCCCAGGCACACCCTCAGACACCCCCAGGTACACCCTGACACTCCCAGGTACACCTCTGACACCCCAGGCACACCCCTGACACTCCCAGGCACACCTCTGACACTCCCAGGCACTCCACTGACATTCCCTGGTACACCCTCTGACACCCCAGGTACCCTCCGACACTCCCCAGGCCCTGACACTCCCAGGCACACTCTGACACCCCAGGCACACCTTGACACTCCCAGGCACACCTCTGACACCCCAGGCACTCCACTGACACCCCAGGCACACCTCTGACACTCCCAGGTACACCCCAGACACTCCCACATACACCCCTGACACCCCAGGCACCTCTGACACCCCAGGTACCTCTGACACTCCCAGGCACACCTCTGACACCCCAGGCACACCCCAGACACCCCAGATACACCTCTGACATTCCCAGGTACCTCTGACACCCCAGGCACACCTCAGACACTCCCAGGCACACCCCTGACACTCCAGGCACACCTCTGACACTCCCAGGCACACCTCTGATACTCCCCAGGCACCTCTGACACCCCAGGTACTCCACTGACATTCCCCAGCACCCCTGACACCCCAGGTACACCTCCGACACCCCAGGCACACCCCTGACACTCCCAGGCACACCTCTGACACCCCACACACCTCTGACACTGCCAGGCACACCTTGACACTCCCAGGTACTACTACTGACACCCCAGGTACACCTCCGACACCCCAGGCACACCTGACACTCCCAGGTACACCTCTGACACTCCTGCAACCCCACACCCCTGTACACCTCTGACACCCCAGGCACACCCTCTGACACTCCCCTGGTACTCCCCTGACACCCCAGGCACACCTCTGACACTCCCAGGTACACACCTCAGACACCCCACAGTACATCTCTGACACTCCCAGGTACACTCTGACACTCCCCAGGTACACCCCTGACACCCCTGCACACCCCTGACACTCCCCAGGCACACCTCTGACATTCCCAGGCACACCTCTGACACCCAGGCACACCTCTGACACTCCCAACCACTCCGACACTGCAGGTACACCTTGACACTCCCAGGCACACCCCTGACACCCCAGGCACACCCCTGACACTCCCCAGGTACACCTCTGACACTCCCAGGCACCTCTGACACCCCAGGCACACCTCGACACTCCCCAGGTACACCCCTGACACTCCCAGGCACACCTTGACACCCCAGGCACCCCTCTGACACTCCCCAGGCACACCCTGACACCCAGGTACACCCCTGACACTCCTCAGGCACACCTCTGACATTCCCAGGCATCTCCTGACACTCCCAGGCACACCTCTGACACTCCCAGGTACACCCCTGACACCCCAGGTACATCTGACACCCCAGGCACACCCCTGACACTCCCAGGCACACCACTGACACCTCCCAGGTACACCCCTGACACTCCTGCAACACACCTCTGACATTCCCAGGTACTCCTCTGACACCCCAGGCACACCCCTGACACCCAGGCACACCCTGACACCCCCAGGCACACCCTCTGACACTCCCAGGTGCACACCTGACACCCCAGGCACACCTCTGACTCTCCCAGGCACACCTCTGACATTCCAGGCACTCCATCACCCCCACCCTCACACCCCCAGGCACACCTCTGACACTGCCAGGTACACCTCTGACACCCTACTCCTGTGACATTCCCCAGGCACATCTCCGACACTCCCCATGCACACCTCTGGCAATTTGGTGGCACACCTCCTGATATTCCCAGGTTACACCTCCGATACTCCCCAGGTACACCCTGACACCCCATGTACACCTCTGACACCCCAGTTACACCTCCGACACTCCCATGTACACCTCCGATACTCCTAGGTACACCTCAGACACCCTGGTTCACCCTGGTACTTCCTGGTTCACCTCTGACACTCCCCAGGCACACCTCTGACACCCCAGGCACACTTCTGACACTCCCAGGTACACCTCTTCACACTCCCTGGTTCTCCCCTGACACCCCAGGCACACACGTCAGACACTCCCCAGGCACACCTCAGAAACTCCCAGGCACATCTCTGACACTGCCAGGTACACCCCTGACACCCCAGGCACACCACTGTCACCCCAGGCACACCTCTGACACCCCAGGCACACCCCAGACACCCCAGACACACCCTCTGACATTCCCCAGTACCTCTACATTCCAGGCACACCTCAGACACTCCCCAGGCACACCCCTGACACCCCAGGTCCACCTCTGACACTCCCAGGTACACCCTCTGACACCCCAGGCACACCTCTGACACCCCCAGGTACTCCACTGACATCTCCCTGCACACCTCTGACACTCCCAGGTACCCTCCGACACTCCCAGGTACACCTCTGACACCCCAGGCACACCTCTGACACCCCAGGTACACCTCTGACAGTGCCAGGTACACCTTGACACTCCCAGGCACTCCACTGACACTCCCCAGGCACACCTCCGATACTCCCAGGCACACCTCCCCATACTCCCAGGTCCTCTGACACCCCAGGCATACTTCTGACACTCCCAGGCACACCCATTACACCCCCTGGTTCTCCCCTGACACCCCAGGCACACCTCAGACACTCCCCAGGCACACCCTCAGACGCTCCCAGGCACATCTCTGACACTGCCAGGTACACCCTGACACTCCCAGGCACACCACTGTCACCCCAGGCACACCTCTGACACTCCCAGGCACACCCCAGACACTCCATCACACCCTGACATTCCCAGGCACTCCTCTGACACTCCCAGGTACACCCCTCAGACACTCCCAGGCACACCCCTGACGCTCCCAGGCACACCTCTGACACTCCCAGAACACCCTCTGATACTCCCAGGCACACCTCTGACACTCCCAGGTACTCCACTGACATTCCCTGGCACACCCTCTGACACCCAGGCAGTACACCCTGACACCCCAGGCACACCTTGACACTGCCAGGCACACCCTGACACTCCAGGCACTCACTGACACTCCCTGGCACACCTCTGACACTCCCCAGGCACACCTCTGACACCCCAGGCACACCTCTGACTTCCCAGGCATCCCTCTGACACCCCAGGCACACCTCAGACTCCTCCCCACCCCTGACACTCCAGGCACACCGCTGACACCCCAGGTACACCCTGACACCCCAGGCACACCCCAGACACCTCCCATACACCCTGATACTCCCAGGTACTCTCTGACACTCCCAGGTACTGACACCCCAGGTACACCTCACACTCCCAGGCACACCCCAGACACCCCAGATCACACCCTGACATTCCCAGGTACCTCTGACACTCCCCAGGCACACCTCAGACACTCCCAGGCACACCCCTGACACCCCAGGTACACCCTGACACTCCCAGGCACACCTCTGACACCCCAGTACACCTCTGACACTCCCAGGCACACCTCTGACACTCCCAGGTACTCCACTGACATTCCCACACCCTCTGACACTCCCAGGTACCCTCCGACACTCCCAGGTACACCTCCTGACACTCCCAGGTACACCTCTGACACCCTAAGCACACCTCTGAGACTGCCAGGTACACCCTTGACACTCCTAGGTACTCAGACTGACGCTCCCAGGCACACCTCCGATACTCCCAGGTACACCCGATACTCCCAGGTACACCTCTGACACTCCCAGGTAAATCTCCGATACCCCAGGCATCTCTGACACCCCAGGCACACACCCCACACCCCTGGTTCTCCCCGACACCCCAGGCACACCTCAGACACCCCAGGCACACCCCAGACACCCCAGGCACATCTTGACACTCCCAGGCACACCTCTGACACCCCAGGCACACCTCTGACACCCCTGCACACCTCTGATACTCCCAGGCACACCTCTGACATTCCAGGCACACCTCTGACACTCCCAGGCACACCTCTGACACTCCCACCACACCTCCGACACTGCAGTTACACCCCAACACCCCAGGCACACCCCTGACACTCCCAGGCACACCTCTGATACCCCAGGTACACCTCTGACACTCCAGGCACACCTCTGACACTCCCAGGCACACGAGTGACACTCACCAGGCACACCTCTGACACTCCCAGGCACACGAGTGACACTCCCAGGTACATCTGACACTACAGGCACACCACTGACACTACCAGGTACACCTCTGACACTCCCAGGTACCCTTTGACCCTCCCAGGTACTCCTCTGACACTCCCAGGCATCACCTCTGGCACCCCAGGCACACCTCTGACACCCCCAGGTACAACTCTGACACTCTGGTACAACTCTGACACCCCTGGTACAAACCTGACACTCCCAGGCACACCACTGACACCTAGGTACACCTCTGACACTCCCAGGTACACCTCTGACACCCCCAGGTACACCTCTGACAGTGCCAGGTACACCTTGACACCCCAGGTACTCCACTGACACCCCAGGTACACCTCCCTGATTCCCCAGGTACACCTCTACTCCCAGGCACACCTCTGACACTCCCAGGTATACTTGACACCCCAGGTACACCTATTAACCCCCTGGTTCTCCCCTGACACTCCCAGGTGCACACCCTCCAGACACCCCCACGCACACCCCAGACGCCCCATGCACATCTCTGACACTTCCAGGCACACCCCTGACACTCCCAGGCACACCACTGTCACTCCCCAGGTACACCCCTGACACCCGGCACACCCCAGACACTCTCAAATACACCTCTGACATTCCCAGGTACTCCTCTGACACTCCCAGGTACACCCTCAGACACTCCCACATCTCAGACGCTCCCATGTACATCTCTGACACTGCCAGGTACACCCTGACACCCCAGTACACCCCAGACACTCCCACGCACACCTCAGACGCTCCCATGCACATCTCTGACACTGCTGTGCACACCCTGACACTCCCCAGGTACACCACTGTCACTCCCAGGTACACCCCAGACACTCTCAAATACACCTCTGACATTCCCAGGTACTCCTCTGACCTCCCCAGGTACACCTCTGACACTCCCAGGTACACCCCAGACACTCTCAAATACACCTCTGACATTCCCAGGTACTCCTCTGACACTCCCAGGTACACCTCAGACACTCCCACGTACACCTCAGACGCTCCCATGTACATCTCTGACACTGCCAGGTACACCCCTGACACTCCCAGGTACACCACTGTCACTCCCAGGTACACCCCAGACACTCCCAAATACACCTCTGACATTCCCAGGTACTCCTCTGACACTCCCAGGTACACCTCAGACACTCCCAGGTACACCCTGACGCTCCCAGGTACACCTCTGACACTCCCAGGTACACCTATGATACTTCCAGATACACCTCTGACACTCCCAGGTACTCCACTGACATTCCCTGGTACACCTCCTGACTCCCAGGTACCCTCCGACACTCCAGGTACACCTCTGACCTCCAGGTACACCTCTGACACCCCCAGGTACACATCTGACACTGCCAGGTACACCTTTGACACTCCCAGGTACTCCACTGACACTCCTGGTACACCTCTGACACTCCCAGGTACACCTCTGACACTCCCAGGTACTCCTGACATTCCCTGGTACACCTCTGACACTCCCAGGTACACCTCTGCACTCCAGGTACACCTCCGATACTCCCAGGTACACCTCTGACACTCCCAGGTACACTGACACTCCCAGGTACACCCTGACACTCCCAGGTACACCTCTGATACTCCCAGGTACACCTCTGACACTTCCAGGTACACCTCTGACACTCCCAGGCACCACAGTGACACTCCCAGGTACACCTCTGACACTCCCAGGTACACCACTGACACTCCCAGGTACACCTCTGACACTCCCAGGTACTCCTTTGACACTCCCAGTGCACCTCTGACACTCCCAGGTACACCTCTGACACTCCCAGGTACCTCTGACACTCCCAGGTACACCTCCCCGACACTCCCAGGTACACCACTGACACTCCCATTACCTCTGATTTTCCCAGGTACTCCACTGACATTCCTGGTACACCTCTGACACCCCAGGTACACCTCTGACACTGCCAGGTACACCTCTGACACTCCCTGGTACTCCTGTGACATTCCCAGGTACATCCGACTACTCATATACACCTCTGGCACTACCAGGTACACCTCCGATATTCCCAAGTTACACCTCCCGATCTCCCAGGTACACCTTTGACACTCCCAGGTACTCCCCTGACACTCCCTGGTACCTCTGACACTCCCATGCACCTCTGACACTCCCAGTTACCTCAATGCTCCCATGCACCTCCGATACTCCTAGGTACACCTCAGACACTCCCTGGTTCACCTCTGGTACTCCTGGTTCCTGACACTCCCAGGTACACCTCTGACACTCCCAGGTACACTTCTGACACTCCCAGGTCACCTCTTACACTCCTGGTTCTCCCCTACACTCCCAGGTACACGTCAGACACTCCAGGTACACCTCAGAAACCCGGTACATCTCTGACACTGCCAGGTACACCCTGACACTCCAGGTACACCACTGTCACTCCCAGGTACCTCTGACACTCCCAGGTACACCCCAGACACTCCCAGATACACCTCTGACATTCCCAGGTACTCCTCTTACACTCCCAGGTACACCTCAGACACTCCCAGGTACACCTGACCTCCCTGGTCCACCTCTCACTCCCAGGTCACCTCCCACCTCCCAGGTACCTCTGCTCCCAGGTACACCTCTGACACTCCCAGGTACTCCACTGACATTCCCTGGTACACCTCTGACCTCCCAGGTACCCTCCGACACTCCCAGGTACACCTTGACCTCCCAGGTACACCTCCCAGCACCCCAGGTACTCAGCAGTGCCAGGTACACCTTTGACACTCCCAGGCCTCCACCCCAGCACTCCCAGGTACCTCCGATACTCCCAGGTACCTCCCGATACTCCCAGGTACACCTCTGACACTCCCAGGTAAATCTCCGACACTCCCAGTGCCACCTCTCACACTCCCAGGTACCCCTAACACTCCCAGGTACACCCCTGACACTCCCAGGTACACCTCTCATACTCCAGGTACACCTCTGACCTTTCCAGGTACACCTCTGACCTCCCAGGTACACAGGTGACACTCCCAGGTACACCTCTGACACTCCCAGGTACACCACTGACACTACCAGGTACACCTCTGAGCCTCCCAGGTACTCCTTTGACCTCCCAGGTACTCTCCTGACCTCCCAGGTACACCTCTGACCTCCCAGGCCACCTCTGACCTCCCAGGTACCTCTGACACTCCCAGGTACACCTCGACACTCCCAGGTACACCACTGACTCCCACATACCTCTGATTTTCCCAGGTACACC
>NW_024750945.1:0-34761 GCF_018991925.1 Homarus americanus
ACTTTTCTTCAGTCGTCCACCCAAAAAAAAAAAAAAAAAAAATTATTTTACTAAACCTTGAACAAGTAAATATAAATTTTGTTCCAAGAAAACAAAGGAAAACAAAAACAACACAATATATTCCATGTACGCAAAGTTATAATACCTTTTAATGATGCTTCGTGTTTAAGTAAGAATTATTATTATTTTTTTAATATTTTGACAACATTTTTACTTTGATATATTCATAAAAGCTTTTGGTAAATCGTTGGTCTAATTTGTTGTTTTAATATATAATCTAATTCACGTTATAGAGCACCACACATATAAATACCTGTGTTTTAATTAGTAGAGGATCATATATACCTGTGTTTTAATTAGTAGTGGATCATATATACCTGTGTTTTAATTAGTAGTGGAGCATATATACCTGTGTTTTAATTAGTAGTGGATCATATATACCTGTGTTTTAATTAGTAGTGGATCATATATACCTGTGTTTTAATTAGTAGTGGATCATATATACCTGTGTTTTAATTAGTAGAGGATCATATATACCTGTGTTTTAATTAGTAGTGGATCATATATACCTGTGTTTTAATTAGTAGAGGATCATATATACCTGTGTTTTAATTAGTAGTGGATCATATATACCTGTGTTTTAATTAGTAGAGGATCATATATACCTGTGTTTTAATTAGTAGAGGATCATATATACCTGTGTTTTAATTAGTAGAGGCTCATATATACCTGTGTTTTAATTAAGGTATATACATCTTCGACCATTGGGAAGTCTGTCTAAAAAAACACACACAAAAAACAGTGAATATTTTTCCTGTTTTGTTGTGAGTCCATCAGTTGTTTTCCTCCCAACTGCTGCTTGACGCTCATCATGTCAGACCTAATTCTCTCCTTCGCTCTACATACATACATACATACATACATACATACATACATATTTTCCTCAGTGCTTACTTAACATTCATAGTTCCAAAGCTCCCTTATGCTTCCCCTGACTTCATCTGCACCATTCTCGACACCGGCTCCTGCTTCCACCCGAGATCCCTCGTCCGCGAATTGCTGTTCGACACCACAACCGCATCCAGTCTATTGTCGTATCATCATCATCATCATCATTATTACTTTAGTAAATATTGCAGACAAGTATTTTGAACACCATTAAACTTATGTTCATTTCTGGTGATCCACAATACAGTGGAACCTCCATTTAACGGACTATATGAAGAATAAAGTCCGTTAAATCGAGGTTCAGGTAGATATGAAACTTTCATTTAACGGATTTTTTGGGGGAGGTAATTCCGTTAAATCGAACCTCCATTAGATGTGAAATATCTATTTAAAAGACTTCATTGAGGGGAAAGTCCGTTTAATCGAGGTCCCATTAGATACGAAACCTCCATATAACGGACTATAAACATCAGATCGAGGTCCATTACAAAGATATTTCATCGTATTTTTGTTTTGGTCAGAAGGGGAGAAGAGGGTTTAGCCACGGCGTCCCCAGGCAATTCCCAGGCCACCAGACATAATTCACTGGTGCAGGGCCACAAAACTTACCTTTTCACCAACATTTTCACCAACCTTTCACCTAATAGAAATCAAGGGGTAATATCACCTCTTCGAAAGTAATGACTAATTGACCCTTTTCAGGTAAACATCATGTCAGGTATAGAATTTTGGCAGAATTGGTTAAAAAATCGTAAGAGGTGGAAATTTTATGTTTTCATTGAGGCTACACTAACTTACTTTTATTAGCTTGTCGCGAGAGCCATAAATAGCCAGTGTCAGAGTTATTGTACCTGTACTACACCTGACTGGAACGCTTATAGGCTGCAACACATTCGGAAAAAAAAGGTTCCAACAATGCTTTGAACAGAGAACAAAAGAAACAAAAAACACACGTAATAAATAACAAAAGAAGAGCGCCATTACAGTATGAAACAAAAACATACGTAACAAATAACTTCACAACAGCTGCTAACGAAGACAAACAATTTACAGGAAGTCCATAAATTAACTAACCAATTTGATATTTAACCTTAAAACATATTAAAGATAAAATACATTGGTTAGGTTAGGTTAGGTTTAGACAATTTATGAATACTGTATTGCTGTATTTCGATAACAATAACAGATATACCGTAAAATTTATTCATTTATAGATGATAAATTCTTGTTTATTTGTATATTTTCCCCGTTAAATACATACATAAGTCTCTATATTATGTTGAAATTAATGATTCGTGATAAAAAACACCAAACTCTCTATGAATGATAAATGAATAATTCTACACAACGAGTCAATGATTTACAATTACGTTTCCAACTATTCAGAAAAATTTGTCTCTCTTACATGGAGCAGCCGCCCCCCCTCCCCTTCCTATTTACATACCCATCTTCACAAAATTTTACAGGTAATTAGTGTAAATTCTGCTTAATGAGAGACGCGCCGGGTATAATTAGCCACGAGGAAACGTACAAGCACTTAAAACTTAATTCAAAATTAAGTGAGAGACCCACTTATACCAGAGGCAATTACTGTGTGAGTGTACAGTTAACAGCCAGGGTTTAATGTGAAGAGGAAAATGTGGAGGTGGTGTTTTAAGTGTGGTGTGACTTTTGTTGTGGCTGGAGGACGCACGCACACACACACACACACACACACACACACACACTCACACACACACACACACACACACACACCTCACACACACACACACACACACACACACACACACACACACACACACACACACACACACACGCACACACACACACACACACACACACACACACACTCACTCTAGGGGGCATCTCAGGATGTTACTCAGGTGTTTATCAGCATGACATCACTGTGTGGAAGGCCAATTGACTGTGTACATGACCAGGCAGACTGTGTAGATGGCCAGGCAGACTGCGCACATGGCCAGATAGAATGTGTACATGACCAGGGAGACTGTGTACATGACCAGGGAGACTGTGTACATGGCCAGGAAGACTGTGTACATGACTAGGTAGACTGTGTACATGACCAGGTAGACTGTGTACATGACCAGGCAGACTGTGTACATGACCAGGCAGACTGTATACAATTGGCAAAGTCATCATACTCAAGGGGTTAAATCATCATACTCAAGGGGTTAAGCCACAATCCTCGAGGGGTTAAATCATTATCCTCAAGGGATTAACCCATCGCACTCACGGGTTTAAAATCAACTTAACAAACGCTTGAAATCTCAACCAAAAATACAAGCACCAACGAAAATGAGTCATTAAAAATAAATCCTAATTTCCTTTTTAAACAAGACACGATCACGAATTCCTACCTAACCCCCACCACACACCCCAACAAAAAAGTAAACAAAAAAGGTAAAAAAAATCAAATATCGAATGCTTATCAATATCAAACTCCATAACACTTTGTAGCTCCTGTAAGCGTTTGCCAATAGCACGACGCCACTTAGAATAAAAAAAATGGACCAGAATTCAATGACACAATGAGAGCTGCCAATAATAATCTGAGCCTCAGCATTTATGACGATCGAGATAAAGAGAGAGAATTAAGTCAGCATTTTGTGGATATTTGGTGGATTAAGTCATCATTTTGTGGATATTAGGTGGATTAAGTCAGCATTTTGTGGATATTGGGTGGATTAAGTCAGCATTTTGTGGATATTGAGTGGATTAAGCCAGCATTTTGTGGATATTGAGTGGATTAAGTCAGCATTTTGTGGATATTGAGTGGATTAAGTCAGCATTTTGTGGATATTGAGTGGATTAAGTCATCATTTTGTGGATATTGGGTGGATTAAGTCAGCATTTTGTGGATATTTGGTGGATTAAGTCAGCATTTTGTGGATATTGAGTGGATTAAGTCAGCATTTTGTGGATATTGAATGGATTAAGTCAGCATTTTGTGGAGATTGAGTGAAGTATAATGATTTTATAAGTGTGTGTTTTAACCTTTTAAGTATTAAGTGTGAAGTAAGGAGGGTTTTTATTAAGCGCATAAGTAATAAGGGTGTGTATTACGTGTATAAGTAATGAAAAGTGTATTAAGTGTTAAGTAATAGGGTGTGTATTACGTGTATAAGTAGTGAAAAGTGTATTAAGTGTTAAGTAATAGGGTGTGTATTACGTGTATAAGTAGTGAAAAGTGTATTAAGTGTTAAGTAATAGGGTGTGTATGAACCTGTTACATAAATAAAAGTATATTTGAACTTAAGTGTATGTGCATATACGTACTTATTAACTCACTTAAAAACATACTTTCAAAACTATCATAACACATCAGGTTAATAGACACTTACAAATAAAATTTTCCTTGTAAAAAGTTATTTGTCTTTCCAGTTAAAATATTCAAATGGTTACTGAACGGAATCCAATGACGGACTATCTGCAGGGTGTTCTGTAGTCGATAAGGAGCCGTAACTTACTCTCTGGAACCTAACTTAACCTAACCTAACTTCAGAAAAATTATACAAAGAGAAAAATGTCCGTCAAATCACCACCTAATCACCACCAAAACAACGGTAAATCACCACCAAATCACTAAATCGACGCCAAATCACCACTAAAACGACGGTAAATCACCACCATATCGATGCTAAAAAAAAACCCACCAAAACTACTGTACATCACCACTAAATCAACACCAAATAAAAACACCCCAAACAAATGATAATAATTCCCCATCTGATTCGACAGGTAATAAGACTCCCAGGTTCTGTTGTAAATAAAGTAAATCTAAACGGAACCTTAACACAAAGGTACAGATATTGGAAGCCACAGTCAATAAAGATGTCAGCCAACTTACCAATATAATCCATTAATTTTAAAGGAGGAACGAGACTCGATTCCTCATAATGTCAGTATTGTGTTTTGCATCTACCAGAGTGTGTGTTAGAAACGTATACACAGTGTCTTATAGATTCTGGTGGTGTTTGAGTGAATATTGGTATTAAAAGAGCAACATCTCTTCAGTAGTGTGAGGTCTGCCATAGGTGAGGACAAGGTTGCCACGATCAACCACGAAAATGTGACGGGTTGTGTGTGTGTTGACGACGACTAAAACAACAACAACAGCAGCTACAACATCAACAACTACAACAAAAACATAAGAGTATATTAAGCTGAACAAACACACACACACCATCTTGAGTTATTTAATGAGAGAGACACGTGGACTATAACAAGTTAATAAAGAGAATTTGCATCGTGTTGAAAAAAATTGTCATCGAGTTATTTTGAGTCATTTCCTTTGAGCAAATCGTCACCCGGTTATAATAACAGGCAGCATTCTGTACACATTTTGGTGAAAGAAAAACAAACTGAGGAATATATATCTCTCTCACTGTCGCTATTTTTATTTTTTAGGGGAGCATAAACAACAAGCTTCAAGATGCAAACAAAACAATATCTTTAAACAACAGATTTAAAGGTGTAAACAAAATATATCCCAAGTTGACAACACACTAACAACACTGACAACACACTAACAACACTGACAACACACTGACAACACACGACTCCAATGTAATAAAACAAACACCAAAAAGATCTATTAAAATCCCAAACAGAGAATCTAATTTAGCTTTTGTCAATATCCAACTGTAGTGAACATCCAACAGAGCATCATGTGACTATCGGCCGGTCGAGCGAACATGGTAGGTGTATGAGGAGGCCTGGTGGTGTGTGTGCGTGGTAGATGTTCCTCAATTTCATATGGTCAGTCACCTGTTAGGTCATTTACAAAGCCAATGTCATCAAGGAAATATCTCAACTGCACCAGAAAATATATTAATATAGATTCTTTAATTAGTCCGTTGGGTATTGTCAATGGGAACTGTACAATTGTGTTTTTTATCTGAGCTATAATGCACTTAAAACGTGGCACCGTCTTTGTCAGAGTACATCAGAAATCGTCTTACACTGCCAACTTGTTGCAACTCTTCAACTAACGCAGAGAAACACTCACAGAGGCGTGTAGATCCGAAAGTCAACAAGACACGAAAGGTTATGTCACTTGTTTTTTGATACACAATCACCGAATTACATCAGAACTGTTAATTTTTTTTTCTTCTTGAAGGTATCTTTGGCTGACAAATCATTAATTAGTTCCAAGGATTCTAGCTGTACCTCCTTGAAATTAGGGATCATCACAAGATTCCCGTGTTCCACTGCTATTTCTGAAGAGTTATAGTTTGGCAAGGAAAGCTAAGATAATAATTGGTATGAGTAATCATGCTTGAATCTTTCCCTTGTATCATGTGGAGCTCACAGAACACCTGAAGAAGGTCCACAATATACGACAGTCGTACTTCAGTATTAAATGTAGCCAGCAAATCCATTTTCTCTTGTATTTCGAGGAAATTCTTCGCTTGGTTGAGAATGGTGAGAAACTTTCCACCAAACAGCCACTTTACTTCTGTGTGGGCAAGAACAGTGTTTTATGCATGAAGACCATGTCGGCACACAGTTGACAAGTTTGACAATATGGTTTAACAAATATTTCAACTCGACGATGAATGAAACAGTGAACACCGGTGGCGTTTGGTGCTTTTTCTTTGACACGAGTTGTAAACCAGATTTTGAACCAAGCCAGGCTGGAGGTGCATCGGTTGTGACGCTAACAAGATTACTCAAACTACACTCTTAATATATGGAGACATAATATCCATCACATCGGCCGAGGTCTTAAAATTCTGATACAGACGAATTTCTCTTTTATACTGCCAATCAAAATATATCAACATCAAGACAACAACTGGGTATGAGATGTTTCATCAAGTTGTATCGTAAGAAGAAGAAGAAAATAGCTCCTTTCATCTCTTGTACAAATTGACTCTTCAAATCATGAGAGATATCAACCATTCTAGACTGGACTGTGTTGTTCGAAAAAATACTTCACTCAATTTCGTGTATCATCGTAACAAAGCGCACACTGTTCGGGGTACATAACAGAACCTTGTATGGAGCTGCTACTAAGTTCTTATTGGGGGAGTAGTCCAGCAGTGTCCGGCAGCTGTACATAAGATACCTACAGTCGTTTCCATCTCACCAGTGTTTGTTAAAGGTAATAATGTGTAGTTATTGGTGTCTGGCCATGGACACTTACTCTATTTGATAAAGCTGCAGCAGACAGTTTTAACCAGACACTTGATAGTCTTATTATCCTTTGTCAGATACTCCACCTAGGACATCTGACAGGCTACCAGACTCCCGATCCCCTCCTATACCTTTTGACTGACTATCACATCTACTTGTTTATCATCTACTAATTAACCTATTATAAGTAACATGAAGAAGTAAAATACACCTGCAGCTACCGGTAACGTGCGCCCCTGAGGTATTGTATTGTGAAAAAAAAATCATTGTCTGCTTGATTGAATTTTTCCTGAAATCTGAGGCCCCTTGATTATCCCACCACTTTGAGAGCCGCTGTGGTTGAGGAAATAATGTGAGGAGGAGTTACATGAGTGCTCCACCCCCCTCCCCTCCCCTCCCCCTTCACCAGTTCACTACAACATGACAGGTGACAGTAATGAGAAAGGTGACAGGTCTCTCCCCTCCCCTTAACACTCATTGTTGACGGAAATTGTCCCTCTCAACCTGTCATCCTCCTGCTGTCTAACACGGCTCTCCACTCTGGCCTCCTCCATCTCACTTCATCTATGTCGTGACTAGTGATTGTGTGTCCCAACCCTACCTAACCTTACCTCTCTCCACCCTCCAATTTACTCATATTTTATCGATTTAAATTATATAGAAACGAATCGAGGTCAAGGACACTGAATGGAAAAAAAATACCCTGCTGTTCACTGTTGACCCCTCGGCCAGGTATACACTAATAACTCTGACCGTTGACCCACTGAGACTAAAGTTAAAATGAAATTCGTCTTCTTTTGGGACGTGATACCAACACCAAGGTCACTGGTTCTTGAAAATACTTAAAGAGTACGTGCTTAAAGACCTGAGTTAATGCATGGACTGGGTTGGACTCAAGAGTACATGCTTAAAACACTTCAGTTGTTTTAATTACAGGAGTACTTATAAACCACATTATAGTAAGGTACACGGGCCTACTGCAGTCACCTGTAATAATGAAGACAAATCACAGGTATACCACGACTAAATTACAAGGTACAGTAACTTCTCACTGTAATATTCCGAGGTTACAGTTTTCTTAAAGATGAATTGACTTGTGAATAAAAAGTAAAAATAGTTAAAAAAAAAAGAGGGGGATTTCTTCTGCATGTCGACTAAAGTTTGTGTTAGGTAATTTGAAGAATTTTAAATTACTCCTCAAAGGAACACGAGAGCACCTCATATCTTGAGGGTTTTTCCGCCTTTGATACTCACATACGAGCATAGAGCCATCACATTATAAAGATCTACGCCCCAAAAAATTCTTGAAAAATACTCCGAAACCTTATTATTATTATTATTATTATTATTATTATTATTATTATTATTATTATTATTATTATTTAGAGTGATTACTTTCCATTATCATGACACTCACACTCAATCACTCAATCGCACTCACTCACTCACTCACCCGGGACGTCAGATCTGTAGACACCCTTACCAGACCTGACAAATGCCTCTACCTTCAAGTTGTCTCATAGGGCCTGTACTTCCATTACCTCCCACTGGCCTCCTTCAGCCACCTCTCACCGGGCCAATTTCAGCCACCTCCCTCAAGCCACCTCCTACCACCACCACCCCTTGGCCACCTCCTACCACCACCCCTTGGCCACCTCTCACCACCTCCCTCGGGCCACCTCCTACCACCACCCCTTGGCCACCTCTCACCACCTCCCTCGGGCCACCTCTCACCACCTTGCCCGGACCACCTCCCATCACCTCAAGTCGTTCCATCTCGTCTGTGGTCATCGCCTAAGTCGTCTGGTCTTGTTTTGGTCTTGTTTTGGTCTTGTTTTGGTCTTGTTTAGGTCTTGTTTAGGTCTCCTTGTCAGTCACGTCCACCTTAGAATAGTTTTGAGGAGTCTCCCCTTATCTGGGGTCATTATTATGTTTCTGTAGCATAAGTGGGGCATCTCTATATCTGTCTAAATGTTTGTCTGTTTGCCTCTGTCTCTCTGTTTCTCTGTCTGTCTGTCTGTTTACCTCTGTCTGCCTATCTGTCTTTCTCTGTCTCGGTTGGTCTTTGCCTCTCTCTGTCTATCTCTGTGCCTTTCTCTGTCTCTTTCCCTGTCTCAATCCGCCTGAATATTCCATATAACTTACACCCCAACGCTAACTACGACCCTTCAAAATACACGACCTTCCCTGAAACACTACTCACGACCTATCTCACTACTACGTTAATACGACCTGACTGTACTAACAACAATGACGACCAGTTAATTATAAAAAAAAGGTCAACAAAAGAGTGACTATAACTGACTGACTGGAAGATATATCTAACTCACTAATGATTGGGCTTGACATGTTAATTGATCCATGGTAATTGTTTATTTAACTGGTTGACTGGTTGACTGACGTGGTACAGGTTAATTAAGTGATCGTTAGCATACCTTTGTCCGGATGATTGATTGGCCAATTAACCAACTGGAGAGGCTGACTGGATATTCATTCATTTTCACACCTTTAATTATCAATACGTTAATAATTTCCTTTTCACAGCTTGATAACTGACAGTGTAATAGACTATCTCCACTAGTAGACTATCTCCACTAATAGACTATCTCCACGAGTAGACTATCTCCACTAATAGACTATCTCCGCTAGTAGACTATCTCCCAGACTATCTCCACTAGTAGACTATCTCCCAGACTATCTCCACTAGTAGACTATCTCCCAGACTATCTCCGCTAGTAGACTATCTCCCAGACTATCTCCGCTAGCAGACTATCTCCCAGACTATCATCACTAGTAGACTATCTCCCAGACTATCTCCACTAATAGACTATCTCCACTAATAGACTATCTCCACTAGTAGACTATCTCCACTAATAGACTATCTCCACGAGTAGACTATCTCCACTAATAGACTATCTCCGCTAGTAGACTATCTCCCAGACTATCTCCACTAGTAGACTATCTCCCAGACTATCTCCGCTAGCAGACTATCTCCCAGACTATCTCCGCTAGTAGACTATCTCCCAGACTATCTCCGCTAGCAGACTATCTCCCAGACTATCTCCACTAGTAGACTATCTCCCAGACTATCTCCGCTAGTAGACTATCTCCCAGACTATCATCACTAGTAGACTATTAACACTAACCACCACCACCACCACTAATATATCTTTCTCATTTTTTCTTTAATAATATTCTAAGTGTGGTCGTAATGTGTAGGTGGTGGTGTGTGTAGGTGGCAGCGAAGGTCAGCTAGGGTGAGGGTCGGCAGGGTAAAATTTGTCTGCATGGCTAAAACTTTTCTTCGGGGTCTGGAAGTCAGCAAACACCGCCGTGACATTGTCTGATGTGTGTGTGTGTGTGTGTGTGTGTGTGTGTGCGTGTGAGTGTGGGTGTGATTAGCAAATGACGCCATCTTCCCAAACGGGCTAATTTCCATCGAAATTCAATATCTGAGGAATTATGCTAACTAGGAAGATGTTTATGGTGCCAAACATTATGTTTTCGGGGTCACGTATTCTAGCTAAGATGTTTTCAGATCATTTGAACAAATAATAAAACCAATTTTAAAATAATAGACCAAAACAACCGGTTTAAACGCAAAATATTTTATATTACACAATTTTTTGGCTAAACTAAGTCCAATCTCAGGTCAGGTCCCAGGTTTGTCAGGCGAGTTAGTCTTTGTCTGTTACTGGCGAGAGTAAATTGTATAAACCAAATTTAATTCCTCTCTCTTTTAGATAAATACAGACACAGCGTAATGGCGGCACAATTTGATGTTTCCAGCGTCGAGTGGAGGACTCTGACACCAACAAATGTCACCAGCAGTTTCTTTAGACTTTAATAAATCACAAACACTGTTTTCTACCTGTTGTAAACTACGGTGTGTAATAGGGTGGCAATTTCTAATAAAAAGACTGACCCCGACCCATCCGAGCAAAGACTACGCTCCCTTCCTTTAAACCATTTCTTAAAAAATATCTATTGTCTAAGTATTAATATATCTTGTAACACTTACTATATTTACAGTACCTGCTTTTATTGTACCATCAAAACCGTTTTATCGGAAATTATCATGTAAATAGACAAGAAATTACCATTGCAATACATATATTTCCAACTAGACATAATCCTGACAGCTCTGTCCTCTTGTACAACCTTAATACTGTACAACCCAAGTTGTTCTGCTTCCCCATTATATTTATGTTTTTAAATTCCACTGTAATTTATGTATAATACTTATAATAAATAAATAAAATAAATAAATAAGAACATAAGAACATAAGAATGGAGGAAACTGCAGCGGGCCTATTGGCCCATACTGGGCAGTCCCGTTTACACCCAACCCCTATTGCTCATATGAGCATCCAACCTATATTTGAAGCAATTCAGCGTATTCGAGTTAATGATGATATTTGGTAACTTGTTCCATTCATCCACTACTCTGTTTCCATGCCTATTGCCTACTAAATTCTAATTTAAACCATTTCTTACTAATATGCCATTAAATATTAATGCTTCCTATCTTGATTAATGACTTACTATATTTACAGTACCTCAGGTGCTTTTACAGTCCATCTCAAGGCCTTGTTCTATCGGATGGTCATGTAAAATATTGACAAGATTATTATCCACCATTGCTATGTTTTTCTGGTTAAATAAACCCCATCTATGTTTCAATACTGAAACTTCGTTGAAGTGATAACCGTGATAACATTCTGTGATGTTCTTATTACCACCATGCTATTGTACTATTCCAGATGTTACTAAATGCATATAATACTTCCTTGAGATTTATGTATAGTATATATCAGGTGCCTCAGGAGAGCTCAGGTTCTCAACTGGCTCAGCCATGTTAATATTGTTATTATTATCCACTCTGTATCTATGTTTTTCTGGTTAAATAAACTGTTTCAATACAATTCAATTCTATACGACAACGACACATTCCAGAATCAGAGAAATTGCAGGTCAACTTACACTAGTTCTTGATAGTTACAATTATTACTGAAAAGAGAAAATAAATATGAAATGCTTAGTACAAGTAGAGATGGATCCGTTATATTTCACCAGGTCACAGGCTATAATTGTGTGTGTGTGTGTGTGTGTGTGTGTGTGTGTGTGTGTGTGTGTGGAACCCAAAGAAACCACATAGCTGGTCATTGGTTCAGTCAATCATAGGTAGTACATCAGACAGGCGACCTTGAGGTGTTCACTAGACTCAGTAGTGATGTTGTTGCTGTAGAAGCTCGATACTACGGGGCAAACAACTGCTACGCGAAGTACATCGATGAACCGAAGCTCAAAGCGCAGAAGAAACGAACAGTTATATCAAAGAGAACATGTGGCAACTGCTGGCCCAGTCATCCATCAGTAACGATAACATTTTCTGATTGACAACACTTAATTGTTTCCTAGAGAATCTTAGGGAAAGTGTAGCTGAACATGGCGAGGAATATCAATCTAAAACCTAAAGAAACAGCTAACCAATGAACGGCCAGATATTTCTTTCATCCCTCAACCAGGAATATCTAATCAAGTCTGCTCCAAAGACATTTCTATAGGCGAAGCGCCAAGAAAGGCTCAGGAATTTATTAAATTTCTGAAGGGTGATACTTGACTGTGAAGGAGATCACAGAGGATAATATAATTCACAAAATTGTGGATATTTTGAGGCGACAATTCTCACATTTAAGGAAACATGGCGGTGAGTGTTACTCTCCTGGAGAAGTATATCAACTACAGCCTTGAAAAATTGGATGATCCATTATTATACAAAACAGTTTATTGACTCATAAAAAAACAGCTTTATGATGAGGCAGATGGCGTGCCAAAGATTGATCCCAATCTTCCTCGTCTACACACAGCTTCTGATAATATCACGCAGGTAGTGTCTGAGATTTACCTAACACCTTAGTTTAGCTGTATACTTGCGTCATGAATACTGAAGCAGAAACTTGTTGATGTAATGAATGCATCTCATATACTGAGCCACGCGGCTTCTTTAAACCAGCTGCTGAATATGTTAACTCAGAACAGTAACCAACATCAACGAGTCACACAAGCCACCAGAGATTACGTCACGGCGGATCATCATCTCATTGTTGCTGCAGCAGACACAGTAACTGAGACCATAATGAAGGACCAATGACTGCAAGAGGGCGATACATGTTATGAAAAGGCAATTCGTACAGACATTGACCAAGGACTTTAAGGCACCAAAACGGAGCTTGAATCTAAAGTTTATCCTGGGCGGTGATGTCAGACAGAGACATGAGAGTCGCAGCATCATCCACCAGTATCACCCACAGTGACTCAGGAATTATAGGACAATGCCGACTTGAGCTACATAGAGACAGTGGGCCATATTACATGTAGCTCTGGAGACAAATATTGACGTTCTGGTTGTCTCCTTCAACACTATAATAATGACTAACCCCGCGGACCACCAATCAATATACATAACCTTAAAACACATCACAGATTTAATAAGCAGCCTCAGAGAGATACAAACCCCTGTCCGCTTTGACACGGCCACTCGGGACTTGATGAAAGCATTAGAGAGCACTTGGACCCACACTAAAGTATTGATAGTGTCATTCCCTGTGGTGGAGACAACGCACCTCTGCATCTGTTGCGAGAGTCACGAGGTTTTACTGCAGGAAGTGTCTATAAAATGTCAGAATAGTGTAATTACTAACCTCGTTACGCGCTTAAAGACCTTTGTTGTTGAAACACAGTAATAACATTATAACAACAGCAACTTTAACCGAGCACTGTTTGGACTAAAGTTAGTTGAGGGAATATTAAATACCAAGTTCATTTACAATGTTAATGAACGGTGTAAGAAAACCAGCAATGACATTAAAGAGAAAGTGAAGGATTACTGCAGCAAACTGACGAGGGATTATAGGGACCTGCAGATAAGAGAGAGAGGACCCATGAAACCAGGCTGTGCAGATAACCAGTGCCCAAACTAAGTGAGTGTGTCTGGTGTTGTGTGATCCCCCACCTCACCGCTTGTTACCAGTGAACCAAGGTTAGGTGAGGTGAGGTTAGTTTAGGTGAAAATCAACATCAGTACTACCAGACGTGGCCCAGGGGATGTGCATCAATCACCTGTGTCGCTTTTGCTCGACACTGATCGACCCAACTATGACAAATACAACGACAGCAGTGATACGTGATGCCTTTTGAAGACGATGCACATTGTTGGAAAGGTTTATCAGAGAGAATTTAATTATGTGTGTAGGTGGTAGTGGTGGTGTGTAGGTGGTGTGGTGGTGGTGGTGTAGGTGGTAGTGGTGTGCAGGTGGTGATGGTGGTGTGGTGGTGGTGGTGTGCAGGTGGTGTGGTGTGCAGGTGGTGGCGGTGGTGGTGGTAGTGGTGTGCAGGTGGTATGGTGGTGTGGTGGTGGTGGTGCAGGTGGTAGTGGTGGTGTAGGTGGTGATGGTGGTGTGTGGTGGTGGTGTGCAGTGGTGTGGTGTGCAGGTGGTGGCGGTGGTGGTGGTGGTGTGCAGGTGGTGATGGTGGTGTGGTGGTGGTGGTGTGCAGGTGGTAGGTGGTGTAGGTGGTGATGGTGGTGTGCAGGTGGTGATGGTGGCGGTGGTGGTGGTGGTGGTGGTGCAGGTAGGTGGTGTAGGTGGTGAGTATTGGTGCAGGTGGTGATGGTGGTGTGGTGGTGGTGTGCAGGTGGTGATGGTGGTGGGTGGTGGTATGGTGGTGTGGTGGGTGCAGGTTATGGTGTAGGTGGTGGTGGTGCAGGCGGTGTGCAGGTGGTAGTGGTGGTGTAGGTGGTGATGGTAGTGCTTAGGTGGTGGTGGTGTGCAGGTGGTAGTGGTGGTGTAGGTGGTGATGGTAGTGTGTAGGTGGTGATGGTGGTGTGTAGGTGGTGATGGTGGTGTGGTGGTGGTGGTGTAGCAGGTGGTAGGTGGTGTGTGGTAGGTGGTGATGGTGTGTGCAGGTGGTGGTGGTGTGGTGGTGGTGGTGGTGTAGGTGGTGCTGGTGGTGTGTAGGTGGTAGTGTGTAGGTGTGAAGGTGGCGGTATAATTACAGTTCGTGTATGTTTACCAATACAAAGATACACCTTGCACTTTACAATGCCAGGTAACAATACATAATAAACTATCAAGACAACATCACCTTATGCCTCCATTACTATAAGACACCGACCACAACCTTCTACAATATATAATTATCATCATTACACACAATCCTAAAATCCCACGACAAAAAAAAAATACCACACATAAAATTTCCTTTCAAAATGCATTACCTAGTTATTCAAAATGCATTAGACTCCCTGAGAAATGTCTGAAGTTTTATTTTTTTACCCTCCAACAGAGAGAAAAAGTTTTGGTGGAACTTTAGTAAACTTCTCAAGATTTCAACCCCCAGGAATCGGTTTTTAACTCTCGTATGAAGGGTGGATCACACACAGCCTCCTTCAGTTCATCATCAAGGTGTAATTTTCCATGATGGTGCCTTCAGTATTATTTCTGGAGGGGTTTTCCTTACGTCTTCTGGAAACTTTTGTTTTTGTTTTTTTGGAGGGGGGTGTTTTTTTGTGTTTTTATGTCTGTCTGTCTGTCTGTCTGTCTGTCTGTCTGTGTTTGTATGTCTGTTTGTCTGTTTTTATGTCCGTCTGTCTGTTTCTCTGTTCCTCTCTCTCTTTTTTTCCTCGTGTGGTGTGGTGTGGTGTGAGGTGGTGTGGTATGGTATGTGGTGGTGTATTGTGGTATGTGGTGGGGTGGTGTATTGTGGTATGTGGTGGTGTGGTGTGGTATGGTATGTGGTGGTGTGGTATGTGGTGTGGTATGAGGTGGTGTGGTATGAGGTGGTGTGGTATGGTGGAGTGTGGTATGTGTTATATGTGTTTGTGTGTATATTATGTGTATCTTTTATGCTGTATGTATCTTATGAGTTGTGTGCTGTGTGCTGTGTGTGTGTGTGTGTGTGTGTGTGTGTGTGTGGGTGTGTGTGTGCCATCATCCATTCACACTCACCAATTACCCCTCCTCCTCAGGTAACACTAAGTCACCTAATTTTTCAGAACCAATTAGGTAACGAGCGAACAGGTACAGTAACTTCAAATACTAAATACACAGGATACAAAAAAATAATTACTGTACCTGCATCTTCATCTCATTTCAAAAACTCAAGAATGGTTAGGTTAGTGAGAGGTCCGGTGGGCTGGTTAGGTTAGTGAGAGGTCCGGTGGGCTAGTTAGGTTAGTGAGAGGTCCGGTGGGCTGGTTAGGTTAGTGAGAGGTCCGGTGGGCTGGTTAGGTTAGTGAGAGGTCTGGTGGGCTGGTTAGGTTAGTGAGAGGTCCGGTGGGCTGGTTAGGTTAGTGAGGGGTCCGGTGGGCTGGTTAGGTTAGTGAGAGGTCCGGTGGGCTGGTTAGGTTAGTGCGAGGTCCGGTGGGCTGGAGAGTGTGGTCACGGTCTCCTCCTCGACCAACTGAATTACGGATTACAGTTCCTGCGGTGAGGTGAGCTGCAGCTCGTCCTTCACCTTGTGGGGCTCCGGCACACAGTACAACTCCTAAGTGTCTAACTCAAGAGTTTCTACGGTGCAGTAGGCGCCGAGGAAGGCCGAGCAGTAGCATGGCACCACCACCCCGTTACCATCTTCACCTTCTTGTCTCTTACAATACTATTGAAAATTCCAACCTAAGTACATGGGGGTATTTTTTTACATTTAGCCCCGAATTCTAATTCAATGTCTCGGTGATCTTGAAAACAATTTACTATATTTAACAAAAATGGAAAAGACCTCATATCCAGTGTCTGTCACCTACAGTCGGTGCCCTCGGGAGTTGTTGGTTTCGGGATACCTTTACGATGTAGATGAACAGAACCAAACAAAGCGTCGCCTGAAAGTCACCTTCTGCCTCGACAGTGGTTCCAATGTATCAGTTATACCGGTAGATTTTGTCATCTCTGCTGGACTTCAAGACTATATAGTGGACCGTGAAAAGTTTTCGGTCGATACCGGTAGTGGGCCAACGAAAAATGGAGTTTATGGTCGGCTGGAAATGAAGGTACAGCTCGGTGCATATAAACTCCGGCCTTCTTTGATTGTGGCGAGGAAAGGCGCGCCATTTGTGTTGGGAATGGACGTGTTAAGTCAGTCCGTCTTGGACCTGTCTACCAAAAACCCCACTCTTACCCTACTGGCACCCTCCAAACACCTTCTCAAGCCCATAACCCCTTTAGCAGCCACATGTAAAATCCGAAACCAGACTGTTTCATGCCTGCTGGACACAGGCTGTACCTACTGTTACATAACACCCGAATACGCGCAACAGCTGCACCTCCACTACCGACCATCAGTGTGTGTCCGCGAGTGCAACACGGTAACGGGGCAGGATAAGGTGCTCGGATACGTGTCCCCTGTCCCCATCACCTACATGGGTAATACTAACTGGGCACCTTTTTACGTCGCTAATGATAACAACTATGGTGTAATTCTTGGCATCAACTTCCTCACGAATGCTCGACTCACATTCAACTTCACCGAGCTCTGTGCCTGAGTCCCAATCCTCTCATCAGAGTGAAATACAGCCATTTCATTGAATTACGCCCATAATGCCTTATTTAAGTCTTTTGTTTGTAATTAAAAAGTAGTTTCGAATTAGTACGACTGTATGGAGGAAAGACTTTTTATTTTATTTTTTTACAATATATATCTATTCCTGGCTCAATACGCCTGGCGCATGAAAAATCGAAAAAAAAATATGAGAAGAAGTACTTTGTTTCTCAGCAGTTAGAGACATCACATCTAAACATAAAACAAATGCTTCTCGAAAAGATTGTGGAAAGAAGACATGCCTTCTCTCAACATACACAGCAGCTTCCAGTCGACAAGCTTGGTTTTCAATGGACTTGTGCAGCCGTTCATCGATGCTGTATTCCTTTATGGAAGGTGGAAAATAAATCTCTGAAGAGATTTCTAGAGAAATACACCGAGGAAAGTGTACCAAGTGAAGCTACATAACGAAAGAGTTATGTAAACCCTACCTTTGATAATATCATGCAGAAAATAATACGCCACCCAAGGTACTGCTGAAGGTGGGCTAAAGACCACAACACAACACAGCACGGTTTTAATATTTTACAAACAACAATAACAAGTTAATCTCGTCTGTTAATAATAATAGCTTTTAAACTTTCCAACATTCAGTGACGTCATCGGAAGAATTCGTGAGATCAACATTATATTTGGATTTACTTTGAGGAAAAAAACATAAGATAATTTGAAATACAAAGCTAAAAAAAATATTAAAATAATCTACACATCCACCATGACGGCCGGACAAGTAACCCCCCCCCCCGGCGGTCATATAACTGGTGAATCTAAATGGATACAATTTACAGCTACACATATGAGGATGTTCAGAGTAAAGAAACATTACAAAGTTTGAGACATAACAGCACTTACCTGTCACCCACATACCAGGCCAAGCGACTAATAATACACAGTCCTTCTCTCCAACACACCGCCAGTGAGAGCTCTTGAACACATACTCAACCTACCTATTGAAAATTACATCACATAGACCATCTACACTGATGGCTCTCTAAAGACGTGTGTGAGAAGGCAGAAAGGGCTCTCAGTGTGACTCAACCTAATGACAATATAGAAGGAGTTAAAATCAATGGAAGAAATTGAATTAGTTGCCAGACTCGGGGCCACAAGACTTAAGACAATACCGCTGACCGTATCATCATCACTGACGCCTCATCTTCACTACTTGCACTTGACGCCCTAGGCTTAAGCTGTCACCAATAGGAACCCTTAAAACTGTAATCAGGAAATAACTTGCTAATTAATTAGAAGACAGTAGACAATTGGAAACAGGAACTAGTCAATCCACTGTTTACCATGGTGAGATGTATCAAGTGAAACATGTATATGGGGCAAGTATCAAGATCACAAGATGTTGTAATCGCTAGACTAAGGTTAGGATATAAGTACCTCTGGCAGTATGTCCCTCAGGCAGATGTGAACAAGACTTAATGTTAGGTGTGTGGCCAGACATATGGCCACACACTCCAACACTACGTCCTCGACTGTGTGAAGATAGAACCTTTTTGTGACAGACACTGTAATGTGCTTGAATGCCTTTCATGAAGATGTGAATAACAATATATATAAAGTATGCCTCACACTGCAGTATGCCCCCTCACACGGGTATGGAGTCAACTTCTTTGTCCACAAGTAAACAAACAATATACTGGAAATACCTCGTAGCATTTAATGGCATAATAATCCTGACCACGGGGGACTGTTATACACACCATTAAGTGACCTCTATTCTGTAAACTTTTTTGTGCTGCCGCCCACAGGAGGAATATAGGGTGCACAACAAACTAGCCGCTGTCTGTAACAAAATGCATTCAATTCAGTCCGGTGGTGGTTGCTAACACGTCCATGAGCCTATGGAGTACCATCGTCGTGTGTGTGTGTGTGTGTGTGTGTGTCAGTTTATAGTGATGTAAGAACCTCTTCCTCACCAAAACATTCTTTTAGCTCCCCGTAACTCCTCTCCTCCTCCTCCCTCATCATAACTCTCCCTCTCCCTCCTCTTCCTCCCTCTCCATAAATCTCCTCCCTCTCCAAAACTCTCTTCTCCTTTTCCCTCCCCTATAATTCATCTCCTCCTCCTCCCTCAAAACCACATCCTTCAAGAAGTATAAAGATGTTTACACCAAATCCTCTCTCTCTCTCTCTCTCTCTCTCTCTCTCTGGCAAGGATGTAGTTCGTCACCTTTTCACTTGTTTAATCAATCTTGCGTCACTTCTCACATGTCGAGCGTATTTAAGTCAAGAGGAAATCTGCCATTTTTTCCCCAGGTGTTGTGTCTGCCACTCTATATACTCGTAGGTCTGTGTCTGCCACTCTCAGTACGTCTCAGAGTGCCACAAGCCTTCCTTCTCTATCAATGCCATTATTGATGCCAAAGACGTTCTCACTTTTAGCTTTGGTCATTCTAATATGTCTTTGATCATTCTCCCTTTAATTATTTTATCATTCTGACTCGTATATCTTTAACACTAGCTTATTATTCATCATTCTAACCCCTAATCATTCGTCATTCTAACTTCACTTTTGGTCAATTTATTCTTGACTTGTGATCATTCTAGTACCAGACAGCTACCAAACAGATATTGGAAGCATAATGTGTTATGTAATGGTAGACTCTGCTGTCATATGTGACCAAGTCCCAGGTTGCTCATCTGACTTTCTACCTCATTTACACACAATTGCAGGGTTTCAAGTGTTTCTCTTACTTGGACAACACAACATACATATATTGTTTCTCACTCTTGATCTTTTTTTCATTTTTGTATTTCTTTATTATTATTATTATTATTATTATTATTATTATTATTATTATTATTATTATTAATATTATTATTATTATTATTATTATTGTTATTGTTATTATTATTGTTATTGTTATTATTATTATTGTTATTATTATTGTTATTGTTATTGTTATTGTTATTGTTATTATTATTGTTATTGTTATTGTTATTATTATTGTTATTATTATTGTTATTATTATTATTGTTATTATTATTATTGTTATTATTATTGTTATTATTATTATTGTTATTATTATTGTTATTATTATTGTTATTATTATTATTATTATTATTATTATTATTATTATTATTATTATTATTATTATTATTATTATTATTATTATTATTATTACATTTACGCCCCCCAGGCCCCGATGTGGGTCAGTGACCTGTGCCCGGGTGGGTTAATCCCCGTAAAAAAACAAAAAACAAACATCATTCTACTCCTGACTTGTGATCATTCTAGCACCTCATCATTCTCCCCAACGCAATAAACACCAGTTCTCCAACTCAACAACCATTATAACGTATCCTAACTATCTTTTATAATCATTCTACCTTTCTTCCTCACGTCTCTCTCACCAATATAATCATTCTCTCATCTGTGTTCACCTGTGCTCACCTGTGCTCACCTGTGTTCACCTTTTAGGTAGCTCACCTGCCTCTTAACACCGGCGAGGGTCTTAAATTATTCTCTGTTGTTTTCTTTTTTATTCTAATTTTATTCATCTCGTTTACGTATTTTTAGGGAGGGTCGTTTATTGGGGGTCGTATTTTGGGGGGTCGTTTTTTGGGGGTCGTTTTCGGATGGGTCGTTTTTTGGGGGGTCGTTTTTTTTAGGGGGGTCGTTTTTGGGGGTCATTTTCGGGGGTCTAGTTTCGGAGGGGTCGTGTCAGGGGCCGTTCTGGGGGTCGTATTTTGGGGGGTCGTTTTTTGGGGGTCGTTTTCGGATGGGTCGTTTTTTGGGGGGTCGTTTTTTTTAGGGGGGTCGTTTTTGGGGGGTCGTTGTTCTTTGGGGGTCGTATTTTTTAGGGGGGATCGTTTTTGTTTATTTTATCGTGTTGATGTTTTGTATGTTGGTCTGTACGTTTCACCAGGACTATTACTATTCATTCACCAATATCAGGGTACACAGTCTTCAAGAGTCTAGTGACCACGGTCTGCCAACAATGACCTCATCTTCCTGCTCCTACTCTTCCTGCTCCTCCTCCTCTTCTTCCTCCTTTCTTCCCTCCTTCAACACTCTCCCACACACATTCATCAAGAGAGAGAGAGAGAAAGAGAGAGAGAGTGTGTGTGTGTGTGTGTGTGTGTATAAAAAGATTAAAGGCAGGTTGGTCTGTATTTGCCTCTTCTGTTCTTGCTGTACCAGGAAATTGGATCTTGGGGAGTGACAGTGAGGGTCAGGGCGTTACAGTGAAGGTCAGGGCGTTACGGTGAGGGTCAGGGCGTTACGGTGAGGGTCAGGGCTTTACGGTGAGGGTCAGGGCGTTACGGTGAGGGTCAAGGCGTTACGGCGAGGGTCAGGGCGTTATGGTTAGGGTCAAGAGTTACGGTGAGGGCTGGGAGTTACGTAGGAAGGTTAAAGGTAAGGGATGAGATTTCGTCTTGGCTTCATGTTTATAGGAGGAGAGAGAGAGAGAGAGAGAGAGAGAGAGAGAGAGAGAGAGAGAGAGACCAGGTTATGGAAGTCTGTGTAGTAATTTATAGTGTCTGTTTACTGTGTGTTTTGGGGCTTCGTGAGAGCTGATGTAACCATATGTGTACTCTCTATCTCTCTCTCTCTCTCTCTTGGTTGCTTTCTCTCTATATAGCTATCTATATCTTCTTTATTTTTACTTCTCTTTGTCTCTTGTCTCTCCCTTTCTATCTACGTCTCTCTCTCTGCCGCATTATTTCTCATTTGCTTTCTCTCCCTCCCTATCTCTCTCTCTCTCTCTTTCTGTCTCTCTCTTTCTCTCTTTCCGTCTGTTTATGTTTATCTCCCCCTCTCTCCTCGTGTCTCTCCCTTCCTCTCTCCCCATCTCTGTCTCTCTCTCCCTCTCTCTACACAGTTCTGAGGATCATGGATCAGTATCGTCTCTCTCGTCATCAATTTTGTCACACGATTCGCCAAACTTATTTTATTTTCCCTTTGAGAACGATGACTTAACTTTTTCGTCCTGAGGGGCCCACTGCAGTACTGTCAAATGTCGTCCCTGTTTCTACCCCTCCAGGTTAATGTTTGGATTTATCTGGGGAAATATTTTTAGCTTTTCGGTTTTTTCCCCTCAATTGTTTCGATTTTTAGGGGAAATTTATGAGTTTTAGGGGAAATTTATGAGTTTTAGGGGAAATTTATGAGTTTTAAGGGAAATTTTTGAGTTTTGAGCGGGTAAATTTCTTTGTGTTTTATTATACTAATTGAATTTATTGAAACAGATCAGATACCTTTATTTTTAACAACTCGTAAGGGATATCAGACTGTGTCGTGTCGGTGTCGTGTCGGTGTCTTGTTGTTTTGTTTTGTGTCGTCGTGTCGTGTCGTGTTTATATACCGGAGGGAGTATGACAACTCTTTCCTCACCGCGCCTCTTCTCATACACGGACGGCCACAAGACTGATCCAAACTTTAGTGTCTTCAATGATATTTCTCTTTACAACTTTTTTCATTTTCACGAAACTATTCAAACACCCTTTCTTATCTCCCTTCTTTCATCTCCCTCTCTCTCTCTCTCTTCCTCGTCTTCCTCCCTTCCTCTCTCTCCCCATCCCTCCCACCCTTCCTCCCTTCCTCTCTCTCCCCCTCCCTCCCTTCCTCCCACTACACACAATAAACTCCCCCAACCGCGTCTCTTGACTCCCCCCAGAACAGGTATTGGAATAGTTTAGTCTCGGGTACTGACTGGAGACGAGTGTTGTAGTGTCCTATAGTAACAACAACATTATTAACAACATCAACAATGACAAAAACAACAACAAAAACCTCAACAACAACAACATTAACAAAAACATCATAATCAACAACATCAAAAACAATGACAAAAACAACAACAAAAACCTCAACAACAACAACACAGACAAAAACAATAACAAAAACAACAACACTGAAATTCTTCCCATGACATAAATAAAAATTAATTAAACACTACAATTTTCCCATAATAATAATCCCCTTAACACCCAGGACCATCCACCACCACCCAGGACCATCCACCACCACCCAGGACCATCCACCACCACCCAGGACCATCCACCACCACCCAGGACCATCCATCAACACCCAGGACCATCCACCAACATCCAGGACCATCCACCACCACCCAGGACCATCCACCAATACCCAGGACCATCCACCACCACCCAGTACCATCCACCACCACCCAGGACCATCCACCACCACCCAGACCATCCACCACCACCCAGGACCATCCACCAACACCCAGGACCATCCACCAACACCCAGACCATCCACCACCACCCGGGACCATTCACCACCACCCAGGACCATCCACCACCACCCGGACCATCCACCAACACCCAGGACCATCCACCAAACACTCCAGGACCATTCACCACCACCCAGACCATCTAACTCCACCACCCGGGACCATCCCACCAACACCAGGACCATTCACCACCACCTGGACCATCCACCACCACCCAGGACCATCCACCACCACCCGGGACCATCCACCAACACCCAGGACCATCCACCAACACCCAGGACCATTCACCACCACCCAGGACCATCCACCACCACCCAGGACCATCCACCACCACCCAGGACCATCCACCACCACCCAGGACCATCCACCAATACCCAGGACCATCCACCACCAACCAGGACCATCCACCACCACCTAGGACCATCCACCACCACCCGGGACCATCCACCACCACCCAGGACCATCCACCACCACCCAGGACCATCCACCACCACCCGGGACCATCCACCACCACCCAGGACCACCCACCCCACCACCCGGGACCATCCACCACCACCCAGGACCATCCACCACCACCCAGGACCATCCACCACCACCCAGGACCATCCACCACCACCCAGGACCATCCATCAACACCCAGGACCATCCACCAACATCCAGGACCATCCACCACCACCCAGGACCATCCACCAATACCCAGGACCATCCACCACCACCCAGTACCATCCACCACCACCCAGGACCATCCACCACCACTCTTAACAGACACACGTTCATTTAGTTTGAGGCAAGAACTCAATTGGGTCGTTTGGGCATGGTAGAGAAGCCGGTGTGGTGTGGTGTGGTGTAGTGTAGTAGGTAGTGTGGTATGGCATGGGTGGTAAGGAGTGGGTGTGGTGTGGTGTGAGATGGGTGGCATAGGATAGGTCATCAGTGCCACCTAATGATATCTTCTACACCTGGGGAAGCCTTAATGAACCCCACAGGTATCCGTCAGGTAATGAATCACACCTGAACTGTCTCTTCTCTTCATATAAATCATCTTACCTTCACCGACTTATTTCTTAATTAAGGTATGTTGTTACAGGTAAGTCTCTCTCTCTCTCTCTCTCTCTCTCTCTCTCTCACTTTAGTTTTAACTCTATTTTATGACCTAATAATTTTTGAGGGCGATGCTTCCGTTGTACAGTTTACCAACACCAGCATCCTGTAGTGCTAGTGCTGTAGTGTACACTCTTCATCCACCACTGTGCATCCTTCATCCACCACTGTGCATCCTTCATCCACCACTGTACATCCTTCATCCACCACTGTACATCCTTCATCCTCCACTGTACATCCACCATCCTACATGTACAGTCAGTCAACACAGTATCGTGTCTGTCTCTCAGTCAGGTAACACTTAACCTATCAGAGCTTCAAGAGTCAGGTGTAATCCAGGTGAGGTCATTATCCTCAGGTAACATACCGGTGATTGGAGAAACGAAAGGTTAGGTTAGTTTAGTTTAGGTTAAGTCACTTCCGGTTATGTTAGGTTAGGTTAGGTTAGTTTAGGGATTATTCGTCATTTAAAATATGAAGGGAAGAAATGACAAAGAGGTGGATTTTAAACTATCAAGTCATTATCAGGGTAGATAGTTCCCTTTAGCCATTGTTACTACTATCATTACGACTACAGGTACAACTTCTAGTCCTGCTGCTCCATGTACTACTTCTACTAATACTATTAAGAGACAAATACAAAATACCATATTGTGGAAATTATCAAAACTTTCATAAGAAAAAATATCAAAAGGAAAGTTGTTTTTAATCATTCAAGTCAGACCAACACGACTCTCCCAGATGCTCAGTTGACTTCCTTGTAAGAGGGAGAGAAAGAAAGATCAAGTCACACTCATCCAAAAGTCAAAGACCTCCGAGGCACTTGAGAATGAGAGAGACGAGTTCGTTGACAAAACCAGAATCGTTTAGAAGTGAGAGGAATTCACTCAGGCAGTCATGAATCCCTTGTGTAGTGAGGAAGGATTTATAGTCTTAGTCCTGCAGTCATTATTAAACACTCACTGGGGCTCAAACCTTCTGGTGTGACACGTATGATGGAAGACACTTCAAGGGAACACAAGGTAAAATGACAGCAATAATGTCACCTATTATGAATATTTTGTTTTAATGTTTTATGAAGTGAACAATATCGTGAACAAACAGGTGTCAAGTGTTAGGATATATTTACAAAGTTCATTTTATATTCCAGGTTACATTGTAGATCCTTAATTAATGTTGCATAAACATTAGTTATTTTGGGTCGACTGTTCACACTGTTTATATCGTGTACCTCAAAATAGACCATACAATAACTTTCTTTTGGTAATTTCAGGTAACTACAGGTGCGTTAACTAATGACGAACAAGCTAATTCTGCGTTATTATTCCCTCAGTATTTAAATCTTCATCCACTGCCTAAGAAATTACTAAATTACATTCTTACCTTCAGCATTAATTATTCACTGTAGTAAGTAATCCAATCCAGAGTGTAACTTACTGATAACACTCATCTTTTACAAACTTTAATATCATCCACTGTAGGTGCAGGTCAGAGGTAGGTCTGGAGGCTACTGTCGGTGCAGGTCAGTGGTGGATCTCGAGGCTACTGTAGGTGCAGGTCAGTGGTGTTTTACTGTAGGTACAGGTCAGTGGTGGGTAAAAGTAGGTGCAGGTCAGTGGTGGGTAACTGTAGATGCAGGTCAGTGTTAGGTCTGGAGGCTACTGTAGGTTCAGGTCAGTGGTGAGTTACTGTAGGTGCAGGTCAGTGGTGTGTCTCGAGGCTACAGTACTTGCATGTCAGTGGTGGGTTACTGTCAAATACTGTCAAGAGGTGTGAACAGCTTCCATGTGGAGAGGATCTTTAATTGAAGTCTAATGTGTCACTTCACAGAGAGAAGGACGATGCATGAGGGGAGCAGGTCGCAGCTGCTTGCATGACAGTCCTTGGATAAAAAAACCCGCATGAGAAGCTACGTGCTGAGGGGGTAATATGTCATGCACGGACCTTCTTAGGCAACTCTTGCGTGTGTTCAGGTGTTCCGTGTGTTTAGGCGTTCCGTGTGTTTAGCTGTTGCGTGTATTCATGCGTTCCGTGTGTTCAGGTGTTCCGAGTATTCATGCGTTCCGTGTGTTCAGGTGCTCCGTGTATTCATGCATTCCGTGTGTTCAGGTGTTGCGTGTATTCATGCGTTCCGTGTGTTCAGGTGTTCCGTGTGTTCAGGCGTTCCGTGTGTTTATGCGTTCCGTGTGTTCAGGTGTTCCGTGTGTTCAGGTGTTCCGCATGTTCAGGCATCCAGTGTGTTTAGATGTTGCATATGTTCAGGCGTTCCGTGCGTTCAGCTGTTCCGTGTGTTCAGGTGTTCCGTGTATTCATGCGTTCCAAGTGTTCAGGTGTTCCGTGTATTCATGCGTTCCGTGTGTTCAGGTATTCCGTGTATTCAGGCGTTCCGTCCGTTTAGGTGTTCCATGTGTTCAGGAGTTCCGTGTGTTTAGGCGTTCCGTGTATTCAGGTGTTGAGCGTATTCATGCGTTCCGTGTGTTCAGGTGTTTCGTGTGTTCAGGTGTTCCGTGTGTTCAGGTGTTCCGTGTGTTCAGGTGTTCCGTGTGTTCAGGCATCCCGTGTGTTTAGGTGTTCCGTGTGTACAAGTGTTCCGTGTTATAGTATTCCGTGTGGTCAGGTGTTCCATGTGTTACGTGTGTTCAGGTGTTCTGTGTATTCAGGCATTCCGTGTGTTTAGGCGTTCCGTGTGATCATGTATTCAGGTGTTCCATGTGTTCAGACGTTCCCTGCATTTAGGTATTCTGTGTGTTCAGGTGTTCCGCGTGTTCAGGTGTTCCGTGTGTTCAGGTGTTCCGTGTTATAGTATTAATAATAATAATAATAATAATAATTAACGGTTTATTGAAAGAGCTTGGCAGCCAGAAGGCTGAAAATATACAGTTACATATTTGGGGAATGGGTTACGAATTACAAATAATATACCGTGTATAAGTGACACAAATAAGACATATAATAACTAGATGGGAAAAGCTCAAACTACAGTTCATTTCAACATAGTGACGATTAATGAGGCAGTGTTTAGTGAATACACTGATTTATTACAAGTTATTGATAATCTTTACAATGGTTGGGACTGGGCTGTTCTTATAGCGATCAGTTCGTGCACGTATGGGCTGGATGCGGTTGTGGTGTCGAACAGCAATTCTCGGACAAGGGATCTCAGGTGGTAGTAGGAGCCGGTGTCGGGGATGGTGTAGAAGCTTCTTACCAAATTTGCAGATGAGGTCGTGGTGATGGTCAGTGAGAGTCGAAAGGGTCAGTGTGTTGAGCGCTTCTTGATATGTGGAGTAGGAAGTGGAGAGAATAATCTTGCATGCCCTCTTTTGCACTTTTTCTAGGCGTTTACTTTGTGTGGCATTTAGGGAGGAAGACCAGGTGGGGGAGGCATAGGTGAGCTTGGGAAGTATGAATGTTGTGTAAACACTGAGGAGCTCGTGTGCAGGAACTCCGAGGGACTTGAGTCGGCTGAGGAGGTGGAGACGGAAACTGGAGGATTTGACAACTTCACTGACATGTGGTTTCCAATTTAGTTTGTTGTCCGTGTGCTCAGATGTTCTGTGTTACGTATGTTCAGTTGTTCTGTGTATTCAGGCGTTCCGTGTCTTTAGGTGTTCCGTGTGTTCACGTATTCAGGTGTTCCATGTGTTCAGGCGCTCCGTGAGATTAGGTGTTCCGTGTTATCATGTATTCAGGTGTTCCATGTGTTTAGGCGTTCCGTGTGTTAAGGTGTTCCGTGTGTTCAGGTGTTCCGTGTATCTAGGTGGTCGGTGTGTTTAGGTGTTCCGTGTGTTCAGATGTTCCGTGTTATAGTGTTCCGTGTGCTAAGGTGTTCCATGTGTTCCGTGTTCAGGTGTTCCGCGTGTTTAGGCGGTCAATGTCTGAGGAGTAATGCATACACACGTTTTGTGCCCTAATAAAATCAGTGTGTGTGTGTGTGTGTGTGTGTGTGTGTGTGAATACAATAATATGAAGCACCTTAATACTAAAAGACCCATTTTCTTATATAATCATGTACTGTATTATTTTCTTGTCATACGCACAACTCTTACACCTACATGGGGCTAAATGGCCCCCTTAAGCTAGTCTGCCATTGGGTTGTGCTTGTAGCGTAGTATTTCTAAGGCAGACGTCGAAATTTAACTTAACCTGACGGGCTCCCTCTAACTGAAGGTGTTCCGTCTTATGCGGCCTGTGAGCACACGAGACCTCAGTCGATATGAAGAGTATTTTATTACAATGTATCAAAAACTTTACCAGGATGTGCAAATAACATCTGAACGTAAATACGAAGTAAACACAGAATAAATAAACACATAAGTTACTTGAAAGCACATAACACCTAAGGACAAGGAACACATCAACACAGCAACACCTCAAACATCTCAACGACCTCAACAGAAAAAACTCAAACAAGAAACACTATAAGAACAAGGAACATATCAACATAGCAACACCTCAAACAAGGTACACCTCAACACACAAGAGCAACTCAAACAAGGAAAGTTTCAATGCAAAAGAACACCTAAACACAAAAAAAATGAAACGAGAAACACCATAATAACAAGGAACATATCAACACAGCAATACCTCAAACAAGGAACACCTTAACCCATAGGAATACATCAACAAGAAACATCTTAAAACACAGGAACACTTCAACAGGCAACATGTCAACCCATGCAAGTTACCCAAAGCAGTAAACATAAGCACGACACATTGAAAACTCAGACCTAAAGCAAGTGAGCGAGTGACTTTGTGTTACGTATTGGTGGTACGGAACTACAGGGGATTTGGGTCCTATAAAAAACAGCTGATAATACAGGTACAAAGATTGTTATTAGTGAATGATATTTATATTGATGACTGTTCCTCATAACAACCAACACTGTCATATTTCACTCTGGCAAGATACGATACTAAAAGCCCATACATTTCCTAATCACCCCAGAGGTTCAAGATGGTATACTGTACTCTGCTTAAATAAAAATATATGACTGACGATAAAAGTACATACGAAAAACAAGAATAATTCACAATTACTTAAAAAAACAAAACAATACCACGACCACCCAACAGATATACAATAACACCTTTCTCCTTGTAGTAAAATTAGTAGAAAAACTACTACGAAACAATCACACACCACTTACTCGGTAGAATTAATGACAGTCATGTGGCCGCAAATATAGCGATATAAGTGGCTACGAAAAAGTTACGATGGTATTTACTTAGGCAGCAAGTCAAGATGATGTCGCATCAATGAGGACAACTGCATGAGCTGTTCAATGGTCTGGAGACAGTCAAACGTCCTTTAACATTACGAAATGCAAGACCCTACAAATAGGATACAACAACCCCAATCACAACTATTCTGTTAATGACAACTTCCTGGATACTGTCGATAAGTTAAAATCTGTAGGCGTTGTGACAGATCAATCAATCACTTGAAGGCGACGCAACAGTGGGGGGGATGCCCCAGCAGTAATAATAATAATAATAAAAAATATATATTTGGGAATTATAAAGCGTACCTTTGAATACAATGATAAGAAAATGCTTCTTATTGTATGGATTTTTGTATTCAGGCATGGAAACCCTACCTCCAGAAAGACCTAACACCCATAGAAAAGGTGCAACCAAGATGATTCTTTAACTATGCCATCTCGATTATCCAAGTAAACTAAGGGCCTCAAGACGAACAACTATTCAGAAAAAAGCCCAATAGAACAGATCTCATTAAAACAATTAAAATCTTGAAAGGGACAACACGAAGGGACAACTTCAAGCTCACCAAGCTATCATGCAGAACGAACACAAGGAAATACTTCTTCACATAGAGTGACAGAGAGTGATAGATCTATGGGACGTTCTCCCAGCTCAAGCCGTGGAATCGAGAACAGTACTGGGCTTCAAAATAGCCCTAGACAAAATTAACAAGATCAATGGAGGGATCCTACACAGGCCACTGGTCTTCCCTTGACTCGGCCACCTCTAGTAGGTGGCCGTTAGGTAAAGAAGAGGCACACAATAAACTGCCCCATATTAAGGACAGCCACGGGTCTTACAGGACACGACAGAGCACGACACCTCCAGATATCTTGAATTACGAATACAACAGCCGAGGACACCTGACTATGTTAATCATTTACTGCTGTTCATTTTACACTTGGAGCACCACTACTACAATTATATGTTAATATTACTTAAGCAATATAAAACAAAATCTGTCCTGAAAGGTATATTACCTTTTTTTATTGGAGATGAAAGATATTTTTTCAGTTACGAGAAACTTCACCTCCTTGAGCGTCAGTCTGAGATTTTTACAAGTCACTGTTCTTCTTCAACTATAAGTCTCTTGGTGATAATTTATCCTCTGTTATGTGCTCTATTCAAAATGTTCCAAGTTTTTACAAACTGGAGTCGAGTACAAGAGATTTTGTTTTGTTTTTTCTGAGCGAGAAAACACACATAATATTAACGTTTATGACGTCATCAGCCAGGCTTGCTCTCATTGGTCGGAAGTTCTTGTCGAAAAAATGTGAATTTGGTTCATTATTGGAAATATTAATTAATCTTTAAAGCATTAAAATCAGGTTATTACGGAAAATATGCACCTGTGCCCGGATAGGCTATTTCCCGCAAAAACAAAACCAAAACCCAAACTGGCAACTACATGTTGGTTATGTCCGTGTTTCATAAGATGAGGAATAATTGTTTAATATTCTGTATGTACTGTATATGCCTTCACTGACTTACTCTTTATAATAACTCATCTTCTATTCTTTCTTAATTATGATTCATAAAAACTACAAGCATAGCAACTATTCAAAAGTTATGGAACGAATAGTTACATATTTTTTTTGTACGAATTAAAGAGTTAAATCAAAATTCCTAAGTACCGACATAACACAGTGAGGATGTTTCTATATAAATGAATTTAAAACTAACACTCTCTACGATAAACAAATTTGTTATATTCAAGCAATAAAAATAAATGATAATTCAACTAGGAATGTATCAGATCTTTCAGCTGTTTTTAATTTTGATTACAAACGAAAACAATAGTGGTGATTCATGTCGATAAGTTATCAATAAATTAAAAAACAAGACAAAAGAGATTATTAATAACAAAATCATTGAATAAGTTGAATACACTTAACTGTATAGTACTTATTTTCCGTAATAATCTGATATTAATGCTGTACAGAATAATTAATATTTCCAATAATGAACCAACTTATAAGTTTTCGACAAGAACTTGTGACCAATGAGAATAGAATAGGCGAGGCTGATGACGTCAAGAACTTCTGACCAATGGAATAGGCGAGGCTGATGACGTCGACGTGTGTGTGTGTGTGTGGGTGTTTCTCGGTTAGAAAAAAGATACAATCTCGTGTACTTGAACCATTAAAAAAACAAAACAAAAATTAATATTTTAAGCCGTTGACATTACTGAAGATAAGTTGTCACCGAACGACTTAGTTGTTGAAGATTTTAGTAAAAAGGAGAAAATTTCCTTTTGAACTTCTCTGACTGACACTTCACAAGGTGTTGTTTCTCAACGCTGAAACAACTCCCATCATCTATAAAATATACACAAGGTAAGATACGTTTTCGGGAAAGAACTTTATATGGTATAATAAACTAGGACTAATAATGGTGATAATAGGGTATTCATGATCGAACAGTAGTTGGGGCTGAAACTGAAAATTTACCGATAATATAATAGTTCTTTCTTGGGAGAATCAGGTTGTTTCCCATATTGAAATTCAATTTTTAAGGTAACGCGATATTAAAAGTTGGTATAAATCGAATGGCGGTGTTGACTGAATAATTACCGTATTTAGTTATAGATAAATGCAGTATTAGAGTTCAGGTGGAAAATGAAAGGAATTATCAGCAGTAAGAGGTTAACGTAGGTGACGCCGCCTACACCTGTCCTCCCCTGCCTCCACCTGTCCTCCCCGCCTCACCTGTCCTCTCTCTCTCCCATTTGTCCTCCCTCCTCCTCACTCTCTCCCCTTCCCCTCCCTCTTCTTTCATCCTTCCCTCCCTAACACTTCCCATAACAACTGTGCATGTTCAACAGTGATGTAACAATGACATGAAAATCTACTTCACTCATGCATAAGAAAACAAATTGACGCAGAATTCACACGATGATAGGAGGGGAGGGGAAGGGAGGGGGGGGGAGGGGAGGGGGGAGGGGAAGGGAAGGGAAGGGAGGGGAGAGGTGTAATATCTTGCCACACCATAAACAAACAGTCGACTTATTCAACTTCTTAGATGGAAAATTCACCAAACTCAGCATTTTAAACCTACTATTTTTCCCAAATTCTTCCTTGAGTACATATTTTTCCAGGGATGAAAACACACAATTCGCCTCGCAAATAACTCAGTCTCAACCTATTCCAACTTCATTGAACACAAGAGATGAAACTTACCTTCAGATTTACTAATAGAAACTAGAACATTTTCCCCAATGTCTAGAACAATGATAAAGAGTTCTATATAATTTCTGATCGTTGTGGACAAGTGTAATTACCAACATCATTACGTGTTTAAAAGACTTCAGCTGTATGTCTACACTGTCTACAGTATGTATATTGTTTATACAGTACGTGCTGAATCATTGTGAACATGTAATACGATTTTACTAAATATCTATCTGAACAACGATGTATGTATGTATGTATCCAGGCACTTTAGCTTAACTCTCAGCTCACAGCGTAAGGAATGTTTGCTGCCTCACCGACTCAAACACGAGACGTTTTTCTTCACTCTGGGGACACGAGATGAGATCATTTACCCTATCGAAGCCCGCAAAGTGAGGAACATTTTCCCACCTAATGTGTGTAAACTTTCTCACACTTTCTTACCTTAAACAACAGAGTGAGAGAGACGGTGTGTGTGTGTGTGTGTGTGTGTGTGTGTGTGTGTGTGTGTGTGTGTGTGTGAGTGTAAACTTAACAATAATAAAATAAAGTGCCACGTCAGATAATTACGTCAAGAATTAAACAGAAGTTAAATTTCAAGAGACAAATGAGATTCAATGAGCGAAAAACTAATTAAAAACTAAAATGTAAAGTTTCACGAATTGTCATAAAAAATAAAGAGATGATTGATAATAACTAGAGATCCATGAAATTAGATCCAATCAGAGTAGACAGATTGAATTATGAACAGCGACCGACAACATTTTTAGGGGACCTTAAATCTAGCGATTAAAGTTATCTTAAACTGAGTGATGGCAACCCTACCATACAGTACATCATACGAGTAACAATACATACATACACAACAAGACAAAGACATCATACACAGGAGCGGCCTCGTTATACACCATACACAACACTGTATACTGTACACTGGTGTATAAAGAAAATGTTGTTGACTCTTTTTAGTTTATAAAATAGAAATAAACAACTTGAGATAAATAAAACTGTGACCCGTTTTGACAGCCATACCTCGCTCACCGGGCCAGACACTATACCTACGGCCAAACTTAACTTAACCTAACCTAACCTAACCTAACCTAACTTAACCTAACCTAACCTAACCTAACCTAACCTAACTTAACCTAACCTAACAATCAAGTGGTGATATTTATACACTACATTCCCGATGAACTTCAAAATAAATCGTAACTTAATTATTTTGGGTGTAAGAAATAACCAAAAACAATTTACGGACAAAACGTTGATGTATTGAAGTAAAAGTTCGTAATTATGGGGGAAATTGTCCTATA
>NW_024750946.1:0-9206 GCF_018991925.1 Homarus americanus
TACCTACACCACCACCACTACTACCTACACCACCACCACTACTACCTACACCACCACTACTACTACCTACACCACCACCACTACTACCTACACCACCACCACTACTACCTACACCACCACCACTACTACCTACACCACCACCACCACCTATACCAACATCTACCTACTGTCAACCCCCGCACAGTGAAGGGCGGTCCTCTGTCTATGACAGAACAATTAACTTGTGACTCGTGGACTTTGAACACAAGTTAAAGTTTCCGCAGAGTTTCGACTATGCTCATACACTTCCTCATTCGGTGGACCTGAAGTGGGTGAAAAGTTCCTGAAATAGATTGTAAAGCGCCAGGCCTTTCTGGACATTTAGGAATTATATAGAGGAATACTTTTGGTAGGTCAGGGATATATTTTTCTCTGACTGTCATCTTGTGTTTTTATTTCATTTCCAATTCGTGTTACGTCTCTTTAATATGTGGTGTGTGAGGCTGTTCTTCTGTCGCCCCCAGACCATCATAGTTGTTAGTCTTGGACCCATTAAATAATAGAATATAGAGGAAGTATAGGGTGACCTTCTCTTGGTCTTCACAAGCTCTCTGGTATAACCTTCCTCCTATAGATCCCCAGTACACAATTAACGCCGAAGTAACGTCAAAATACACCAACAAATCTCCTGATAGCTTTAAGTATATATTGCTACGATCTCAAGTACTTTATTTGTGGTGTAGAAACTGAGGAATGTGATCCGTCTACCTCTAGTCCACCCAGCTGAGAACGGGTACTTAATATTGCTGTTGGGGATGTGAAGAAGGACGAGTACAGTGCCTGCCGTTCTGTCTCCTCGTGTACTGAAGGTTTTAGTCTTGAGGCTTGCCGCATCTACGTTGTCAGGCTTATGGGACTTACTAACAAGTACGAACTAATATGACACTGTAAAAGGCATTAAGTAGTCTGATAACGGTGAGCCAAGTTCATTGAGGTAAATTACGAAAACTTCACGGCGCTTTACTTTAGGTAACAAATGAAACAGTAACAAAAGCCAGTGGGAAATTATACCATTAGACGACTTTTAAAACACGACTGCAACGCCACCTGTCCTGTGCTGTCTAGACATGGACTTAGTCTGGAAAGTCACCAACAGTTTTAATGACCAAGAGAATGTTTTGTGTAATTTTTTTTATAAGTTACTGCCAATTATTTATTTTCATGACCAGGTCAGAGACTTTATGTAAAATCAGTTCATCTTTTTTTTTTCTGAGCGGCGAGAAAGAGAGAGAGAGAGAGATTCGCTAATGGCTGTGGCTAACAAATTAATGTAGTGTGTTAGTCGTCTACCGCTTACTGACTGTCCTAGAAATCAGTCAGATGGTTTCAGTCACCATTCTCTCTCTCTCTCTCTCTCTCTCTCTCTCTCTCTCTCTCTCTCTCTCCACGGCTGAAGCCAGAGCGATAATTTTAATCCCGCCTCGTGCAGTTGTCCGACACAACAGCTGCCTTAGTCCTGACGTTTCTGTGACTAACTTGTTTCTTCCTTTCGCTATGAGAGCTTGTGGTAGGCGACTCACTCTCTCATGTCACAATATATAAAATGTCATCTCTGTTCAGTGTGTATTTTCAACCTCTGGCTCCGACTGTATTTTCTGTAAATAAACCAGTATATTATTATTATTATTATTATTATTATTATTATTATTACACAAACATGTTCACCATGGGGTCCGGACAAAACCCCCCGCTGGACAAAACCTACCTCAAGTAAAGTAGGAAAAACCTCCTTATTTAGAGGGGGTTGGGTTAGGTTAGGTTAAGTTAGTCTTATGATATAATAAACGCAATAAATGTAACATTTTACATGTCAGAGAAGTGTTCACAAACTATAAATAATAAAAAATAATAACAATTACGGTTTAAAAATATCTTATAAGTATTTGTCCTGGGTGTGGGGGACGATATGTGCAGGTCTGCCTCTGGTGGTCGAAGCAGCTGTCTTTATGGTGTTCTTTACCCGTATAAAATTATTAAAATGGACTTAAATTCTGAAAATAGAAAAAAATGGGGACTTTTTGTCTAAATAAGATGGTTTTATCCAAGGGGGTTTTGTCCTAGGGGGTTTTGTCCAAGGGGGTTTTGTCCAAGGGGGTTTTGTCCAAGGGGGTTTTGTCCAAGGGGGTTTTGTCCAAGGGGTTTTGTCAAGGGTTTGTCCAAGGGGTTTGTCAAAGTTTTGTCAAGGAACGCCAAGGACTTTTTATCACCTGCTTTCCTACACGCGTACCGTCCCCCCCACCCACCTCCCCCTACCCCTACACACACACACCTGAGTGACGGTGTAAGGACTTCCCCTTCACCTGTCGCTCTAATAAGTCTTGGCTCATTAACCTGTAATTAAGATAAATCGAAGCGACATCATTACGGGTCCAATACCTACCCATTAACCCATGCCTTAGACACTTAGAGACTCGTAATAAATATTGAGAGGTGCTTCGGGTTGGTGGCTCAAGTCCCCATCAAGTCAATTCCTTCCCACCGTGAAATTAAAGACAACATTACACACTCAACCCAAGTGAAAGCTACACCAGTTGACGTTAACTCTGGATAATGAACGATGAATTGTGTTTTATAATCATTGTGAGAATAAATCCCATTAATACTGACGCCTTTCACAGATTGACCACACTGTATCGTACTTGTTCAGCGTCTTTGGTTTTAGGGAGCATTATAGTGGTCGTGTCAGGCTGATAGCAAAGTTTTGTGAAAATAAAACGGATGGTACACGGACCAGGCTTGTAAATAATCAAGAGTTTTAGAGTTTACAAGAGCTGCCTAGTGTGTGTGTGTGTGTGTGTTTCTCTTGTGGTCTTAAGGTCTTATTTATGGTCTTATGGTCTTATTTATCAAGTTAATGACTCCAGTGGGATGGCGACACTGCTGAGATCAGACCTGACCTGTCCTGGCTATAAAAAAGGTCAGGTGTGAATTTGTGTGACGGAGGTTGTGATAGTGAGGAAGATGGAGAGAGGGGTGACAGTGAGAGAGAGTGAGAAAGGTGTGAGAGAGAGTGAGAAAGGTGTGAGAGAGAGTGAGAAAGGTGTGAGAGAGACGACAGGTAGAACAAAGGCGAAAGAGCCGCAATAAGACCAGGAGGAGCGGCTAGCATCAGTATACCTGTGTAGTGTTGATTACTGTACCTGACTTACCTGGTGACCCTCCTGTGTGTGTGTGTGTGTGTGTGTGTGTGGGTGTGTGTGTGTGTGTGTGTGTGTGTGTGTGTGTGTGTGTGTGTGTGTGTGTTGGTGTGTGTGTGCAATAATAATAATAATAATAATAATTAACGGATTATTGAAAGAGCTTGGCAGCCAGACGGCTGAAAATATACCGTTACATATTTGAGGAATGGGTTTCGAATTACAAATAATATACAAATAACATAAGTGATATAAATAAGATATATAATAACTAGATGGGGAAAAGCTCAAACTACAGTGCATTTCAACATAGTGACAGTGCAAGAAGTAGTATTTACTGGGAGTGAATACACTGGTTTATTACAAGTTATTGATAAGTTTTACAATGGTTGGGACTGGGCTGTTCTTATAGCGATCAGTTCGTGCACGTATGGGCTGGATGCGGTTGTGCTGTCGAACAGCAATTCTCGGGCTAGGGATCTCAGGTGGTAGTAGGAGCCGGTGTCGGGGATGGTGTAGAACTTCTTACCAAATTTGCAGATGAGGTCGTGGTGATGGTCAGTGAGAGTCGAAAGGGGTCAGTGTGTTGAGCGCTTCTTGATATGTGGAGTAGGAAGGGAGAGAATAATCTTGCATGCCCTCTTTTGCACTTTTTCTAGGTGTTTACGTTGTGTGGCATTTAGGGAGGAAGACCAGGTAGGGGAGGCATAGGTGAGCTTGGGAAGTATGAATGTTGTGTAAACACTGAGGAGCTCGGGTGCAGGAACTCCGAGGGACTTGAGTCGGCGGAGGAGGTGGAGACGGAAACTGGAGGATTTGACAACTTCACTGACGTGTGGTTTCCAATTTAGTTTGTTGTCTATGGTGACGCCGAGGAGCTTCGTGGAATCTACAACCTGGAGTGTGTTCGGACCTAGAGTAATGGAAGGAGGTGGGACAATGTCGGAGGAGAGGTTGATGTGTGTGTGTGTGTGTGTGTGTGTGTGTGTGTGTGTGTGTGTGTGTGTGTGCAACAACAACAATAATAATTAACGGCATATTGAAACAACATGGCAGCCAAATCACTGAACATATACAGTAAACAGAGATGACAAAAGTTACCTAATCGTGAGTGGGTTGCTGGATCGACAGGTGTTATACAATTGAAATTTATGATACAAATATAATATATAATTTATAACAGAGTTTCAGCACAGTTGCAATACAAAAGTAAGATTGACTGGGAGTGAACAATGGTTGGGACTGGGCTGTTCTTATAGCGATCACTACATGCTCGTATGGGCTGGATCCGGTTGTGGTATCGAACAACAATTCGCGGACGAGGTTTATGGCGGAAGGAGAACACGGAGACGAGGGTGGTGCAGGAGCTCCTCAGACTTACAGATTAGGTCGTGGTGATGATCAGAGAGAGTCGAGAGGGTCAGTGTGTTGAGTGTGTCTTGACATGTGGAGTAGGAGAGAGAGAGAATAATCTTGCCTTTCCTCTTCTGTATTTTTCTCTTGGAGTCCTCAAGGTGTGGCATTTAAGACCAGCTACTTTGAGTGTAAGATAAGACGTACTTCACCTCTCGTAAGTGTGTTAATATGTTTTAGCTAGTATGGTTTAAGTAAAACATAACTTGGGAACTGATCATAGTATTCAAATAAAGAGTAATCAAATTTTACACAGTTACGTACTTGGCAAAATCTCAGATGGTTGCTGGCCTAAGGTGGTCGCACACACACACACACACACACACACACACACACACACACACACACACACACACACACGGTTATGCACATCAACCTCTTCCCCGACCACGTCCCGCCTCCCTCCATCACACTGGGCCCCAACACACTCCAGGTTGTAGACTCCACCAAGCTCTTCAGCGTCACTATAGATAACAAACTAAATTGGGGACTACACGTCAGTACAATATTGACATGTCCACCAGCTTTCGTCGTCATATTCTCAGTCGTCCGAAATCCCTTGTTGTTCCGCGCCAGAGCTCTTGAGTGCTTATTCAGCATTTATTCTTCTTAAACTCACCTATGCTTCCCCTGCCTGGTATTCCTCCTGAACTCATAATTATATTTTGTTGAAGATGTTTTTAAGCGCAAAGATGATGAAGTAGTCTTAACATAGAGTTGAATTACAGCAAAGGAGGAAGTTTTAGAAGTTTAGTAGAGATGGACGATAGCCAGCTACCGAAAGTGCCTTACAAGGACTCACACAGACAAAAGGACTATACCCTACTCCGCAGATCTAGGCAATATAATAATAGTACTAGGACTGTTTGCTTTTGAATTAAATGTAATATATTGTTGTGTTGTGTGTTGCCTCAAGACGGTACCACCTGGCTCCTGCACTCGTATATAATGCAATACGTTACGGTTTCTGGTGTGTTGCATTAATATAAGACCTTCTTGATTCAGGTGTTGCATTTAATGTAATATGTAATATATTCTAGAGTTTGATGTGATGTATTAACCTTTTATCATCTCGCGTTAAACAAAATGAAATACGTTTTGTAATTTAGTCAGATGTGTAACTACATTATATATATATTATTTTTGTATAATGCAGTAGTTTCTGTTTTCTCTTTTGTATGAATATAAGGCTTTTGTTTTCCAAGTTTAGAAGCTCCAAAAGTTGTTGGTAGCGAAAGTCAGAGCGGGAAGATGACAGAGGAAGGAGCAGGAGGTTAGGAAGGGAATTGTAGTGGGAGACACAGAGCCGTGGCTTTACACGACTGCTTCTGGATGTGAGAATTTTATGTAACACGCATGTCGCACTAATGAAGTAATTTTACTGAATATCTGTCTATATGTCTTTGTTTAAATTCTCTACCTTGTTTTGTTATTATTATCTACGTATGTCAAATATTTCTCCTATTAGTTTTTATTATTCTCTTCTGTCTTCAGTATATTGGAAAATAAGACATATACCAAGAGCATTAAAGTCACACACACACACACACACACACACACACACTAACATAGCATCGTGTATATTTTCAACTGAGAAATGACAACAAATTATTCATGTAATCTCATTTTCGAACGAGTCAACAGACATTTATGGATTGTTAGAATAAGTACAGGTTCACTATAACAGGTTCACTATAACAGGTTCACTATAACAGGTTCACTATAACAGGTTCACTATAACAGGTTCACTATAACAGGTTCACTATAACAGGTTCACTATAACATGTTCACTATAACAGGTTCACTATAACAGGTTCACTATAACATGTTCACTATAACATGTTCACTATAACAGGTTCACTATAACAGGTTCACTATAACAGGTTCAATTTAACATGTTCATTATAACAGGTTCACTATAACAGGTTGAATTTAACATGTTCACTATAACAGGTTCACTATAACAGGTTCACTATAAAAGGTTCAATTTAACATGTTCATTATAACAGGTTCACTATAACAGGTTCACTATAACAGGTTCACTATAAAAGGTTCAATTTAACATGTTCATTATAACAGGTTCACTATAACAGGTTCACTATAACAGGTTCACTATAACAGGTTCAATTTAACATGTTCATTATAATAGGTTCACTAAAACAGGTTCACTATAACAGGATCAATTTAACATGTTCATTATAACATGTTCACTATAACAAGTTCACTATAACAGCCTCTTACTACATTATTTCTTACACCTCAAAATCTGAGTCTTGTGGTCTGGTTCTACGCTGTTACTGGTATTATAAAATGAGTTCACGCATCAATAATAACCTTCGAGAACGGCGGCAAGTTATGAAGGTCAACCAGGAGAGAAGTCGTCCTCTGCCACCATCGATGACCCGCATGAGGGCACAATGGGTCGAGGAGACGGTGTCAGAGACGGTGAAGGCAGATAACTGCCTCTTTGGGGTCATTATTGGCCCCGGAGGCTCCACTATAAAGGAGCTACAGGTAAAATACAACATCCGGGTGCTTGTCCCTCGCAAGGGGTCAAAGGATGAGCCCATCACAGTCCAAGGGAAAGACAAAACTCTCGTCAAGAACGCTGTCCTCCGCATAAAGGCTTTGATAGCTGAAGAGAAGGAGAGGCGTCGGGTCACCACACCAGTATCCCAAACACTCTGCATCCCCAAGGCCCTACACGGGAAGGTTATCGGTCTTCAGGGCCAAAATATCCGACCCATTACTCAAGCGCTCAAAATAAAGATACAATTTCCCAATAAAAACGACAATAGTGATGAAGTGACCCTCACAGGCCTTCCTGATCAGGTGGACCAGGGCATAAGTCGCCTCCTCAACTTGGTGACCCGCTTCCCCCCATGTCGGGCCTGAGGTCAGAAGGCCGGACCAGACTCCTCCCACCCACACCCACCACCCAGCCTTTAAAAATAATAATAAAAAAAAAAAAAAAAAAAAAAAAAAAAAAAAAAAAAAAAAAAAAAATGGACCCTCTCACCACTGGCCTCCACGCGGCAGGGTCTGGAAACTCAGGGATTTATCTCTGGGGCTAACAGTGGTTTATTATTATTATTATTATTATTATTATTATTATTATTATTATTATTATTATTACTTACACACACACACACACACACATTGAGACAAGACACTAATTACCAAGAGGAGGAGGAAGATGGAGTGTGGAGGGAGGGGGGTGATGGAGGGAGGGAGTGATGGAGGGAGGGGGGTGATGGAGGGAGGGGTTGATGGAGGGAGGGGGTGATGGAGGGAGGGGTGATGGAGGGAGGGGTAGGACGAGGAGAGGAAAAAGGTGGGTTGAAGTCGATGCCCCACCAAAAATTTGAGGAGCGTAATCAGTGAAAGGAGAACATAAGAACATAAGAAAATAAGGAGTCTGCAATAAGCCGGTTGACCTGTGCATGGCTGCTCCTGTCGCGAGTTACTACCACTCTCTATCATCCATGAATCTATCCAGCCTCCTTTTGAAACTTTCCAGAGTTCCCGCACTTACTACAAAGTTGCTAAGCTAGTTCCACTCGTCCACCACCCTATTTGTAAACCAGTTCCTTCCTATCTCCTTCCTAAACCTAAACTTATCCAACTTGAATCCGTTGCTCCGAGTCCTATCCTGCTCGGATATTATAAGAACTTTATCTATATCCCCTTTATTGATTCCTTTCACCCACTTGAATACTTCTATCATATCTCCCCGCACTCTTCGCCTTCTAGGGAATGCAAGTTAAGTTTCTTTAACCTATCCTGATATGGAAGGTTTCTAAGTCCCGGAATCATTTTCGTCATTCTTCGCTGCACCGACTCTAGTGAATTGATATCCATTCTATAATAAGGGCACCAGAACTGGACCGCATAATCGAGGTGCGGCCTGACTAGCGCAAGATATAGTTGCAATAAGACCTCTGCACTCTTATTACTTACACTTCTAGATATAAAACCCAATACTCTGTTTGCCTTATTTCGAACATTAACGCACTGTTTTCTAGGCCGTAGGTCCGGGCTTACAAGTACCCCTAGGTCTCTTTCACAAGTCGACTTCTCTAGGTTGATGTTGTTAAGGCTGTATGCATTATCAGTATTTGTTCTTCCAATATTAAGTACGCTGCACTTGCTGGTGTTGAATTTCATTTGCCATTTTTCAGACCACCCCTGCAGTTTATTTAGATCCTCCTGTAATGCATTTGCATCCTGCCCTAAATTAATCTGCCGCCCTATTTTGGTGTCATCCGCAAACTTGCTTATGTCACTGCTGATCCCAGTATCTAGATCGTTTATGTAGATTATAAACAAGAGTGGGCCTAGTACTGACCCCTGGGGAACCCCACTGGTTACACGGCCCCACTTAGATTTAACACCATCTACGCTGACCCTCTGCGTTCTATCGGTAAGCCATGATTTTATCCAATTTGAAACTTTCCCCTCGATACCATAAGCCTTAATTTTTCTCAGAAGCCTCTGATACGGTACTCTGTCAAATGCTTTGCTAAAGTCTAAGTAAATAACATCGTAATTTTCGTCATTATCTACTACCTCGAAGACTTTCCTAAAAACGTCAGCAGATTTGTTAGACAAGATTTT
>NW_024750947.1:0-7260 GCF_018991925.1 Homarus americanus
CCTCCCCCCTATACGCTCATAGCAAAGTCTTGAGCGGACCTTTTCTTCTGGATCCGTTCTGAGCGTCGAGGGGCTTCATCACTGGGAAGGGTATGGGACTCAACACTGGTGGCGGGGCCAGCAGAAGGCATTGTTACGGGGCAGAGAAAACGGCGGTTCCTCCACCACACACGACCGCTGGGTAACCGCACCTGGTAGTCCCGTGACCTGCCGAGACCCATGACTACGCCTACTTTGTCCCAACGTAGGGAGGTCGGGTCCTGAACACGGACTTGGGTGCCGACACTCAACCTGGGAGAGGAAGCGAGCGATGGTCTCGTTGTGGTGAACGACGACGTCTGAACACGTTCGGCGGCTCGGCGATCACAATCCTCTGTCTTGGCCTGCCACTCCTTGGAGAAAGGATTGAGGGTGAGCAGGGGACACAAGAAGAACGAAGGGGCGTCCATAAAACCTGCGCGGGCAGGGGCGTCCGGTGTGGATTAGGTGTGTTGCGGAGTTCAAAGACCGGTCGAAGGCCTACATGATCAATGTTCCCCAGAAGGAGGCCACCTTGGAATGAGGTGCTTCAGGAGTTTGACAGCAGCCTCAACGTGGCCGTTGGACTGCGGGTAATGGGGCGATGACCGCACATGCGGACTCCCCATCGGTCGAGGAACACAGCAAAGTCCCTGCTTGTGAACTGAGGCCCTCCGTCGGTTCGCAGGCGTACAGGAACGCCCACGTCACGGAAGTAGTGGCGGAACTTGCTGATGGTGGCGGCAGACGTCGTGTCATTACCGCCCTTGATGACAACCGGCCAACCAGAGAGACGGTCGACGATAACCAGGAAGGACTTTCCTGACACACAGAAAAAGTCGGCCGACACAGACTCAAAGGGGCGGGTGGGGTTGTCGTCACTCATGAAGGGCACCTGCTGCTGGCTGGGTTGTAATACGTGGCGGGGCTTACACACCTGGACAGCATTGGAGATGTCGGGGTCGATGCCAGGCCGGAACACAGTCTGTCGTGCACGTCGTTTGGTGGCCTCAGCTCCACGGTGACTGTCGTGAAGGCAAGCCAAGGCGTGGGGACGTGATGCAGCAGGGACAACTACCGAAGGAGAGGTGTCACTGGCCAGAGGTAGGGGTAGGGCGGCAGCAGGGTAGTTGCTGCTCCCTTCGTGCACCCTGTTGGCGTGTCTTACCTCAAGAATGGGTTTGGGGAAGTCCTGGGAGATGATGGCCAACTCTTGACAATGTCTGTAGGACAGCAAGGGAGTCGGGACACCATTATGCACGTCAATCCAGGCCTGACACGACCTGTTGCCAAAGGTGATATGTGCATAGAGTGAACCCAGGGCTGGGGCCATCTGTGAACCATCTGCCGTGACGCAGAGGTCCTCGGGAGGCGGTCCTAGATCGCTTGGAGAGAGCCCCAAGCATCGCAAATGCTGGGGACCGATGACTGTAGCATCAGCGCCGGTGTCGGGCAACATCTGAAGACGGGATGACACACCGCCGTAGGTCACGATGACGCTGATGTGCTGGGGAACTTTGGTCCTGGGATGCGGGGAGTACACCCTCCTAAAATGGGTCGGGCTTTGTCCAGGGTCGTCGTGCCTCTGATTTGGCGACTGTGGGCGGCCCTCACTGGTAGAAGGGCGCCGAAGCTTCCGCCGACGCTGTCCCTTGGGTTCGTGGGTGGGGCAACACTTGTCATAGTGGCCCAGACGACCGCACACATTGCACTGTACGTACTTAGCTGGGCACCGCACTGTGAGCGACCAGTGGCCCATACGGTCACAACTGTTGCAGGTAGACTGAGCAGCTGGACATACCTGTGTTCCGTGCTGCTTACCACAGTTGTTGCAAAATGAACCGGGCGTGGACGTGGTGGGCGAAGGCGTAGGAGCAGACTTCTTGTCCTTCTTGTACCGGGAAACAGCGCGTACAGCTGTATGGGGAGCTCGGATGGCAGAGGTGGCACACCTGGCAGCCTCATAGGAGCGACATATCGTCAACACATCCTGAAGAGAAGAGGAAGAGTCGAGGGAGGTGAGGCGTTGGACAAGTTCCTCGTCCTTAACACCCATCAGGATCACCTGCTTCAACTGGGTCTCCTCACACTGCTGGTGGTGGCCTAAACATATATCTACCTCTTCCGAGGCTCTCTTAAGACGTACATAAAAAGCGTCAAAAGACTCACCCTCCATCTGTCTGCAGCTAAACAATTCCCTCCTGCGCAGAGCTTCATTCTGCTGTCCTTTGATATGCCGTTGTAGAACGTCCAGTACCTCCTCTACAGACAGCGAAGAGGTTGGGGGTACCTGCAACGTATGTTCTAAGACACGCTGAACTTCCAAGGACAGGCACATACGCAGCTGGATGAGTTGTTTAGGCTGTGACAAACTCTGGAGATCCACCATTGTAGCATAATCAGCCCACCGCCGCCGCCATTCGCGAAAAGTCTGGAAATTTACATCAGGCTCCAAGATGGGCGGTGTTTGAGCTGCTGCTTTAGGTGGGGCTGGGGGCGTGAAGGAAGCATGGATGAGGTATCTGAACCATTCAGTACCGAGGCAGTGTTAGAGCCAGGGGCTTGGTTAACAGTGAGGCGAGATATCAAGGCTTCAAACCGTGCACTGTCTTCCATTCTCCGTTGGTGGTCTCGTTCTGCCTCTGCTTGCCTTCTGTGCTCATCCGCCAAACGTCTGTGAGCTTCATCCTAGCGTCTCTCATCTCTCATAAACTTCATTAAGGCAATTATCTCTGGAGATAACGCTGAATGTTGAGGTGAAGGGCTGCGCGATGTTGTGGGAGCTGGAGCGTCGTGGCCGGCCTGGTCATCCATCTCTGGGGGACTATCATCCGCTTGACTCATCCAGGCGCTGGGTCCACGGCTACGTAAGGCATGAGACATAACTACTTTATCTGTGTACTGTGTCTTAAATCAGTGTTGACCGGTCAGCCCGTCGTATCAACAAGATTTCAGACAAAAAAAATTTAATTAAATACACAGATAAGTAGGTTATATATATAAAATATATATAAGGAACCGCGCGGTCAGCAAGTGTTAATACATGTATGTGTGTGTGTCCCAGGCAGGCAGCGTCTCGCCCCAGCTGTGAGGGGGGGGTGGAGGCGGCGCTGTGAGGGAGGGGGGTGGAGACAGGAGTAGCTCAGTCGCTCTCTGTAAACGGTCAGAGGAGGGTGCGCTGAGCTCTACACCCCACAAATGCCCAGAACATGCCGTATACCTTGGAAATCCGTTCGAACAAGGTCACACATGAATGGCACGAAACACACAATGCACTAAACACTTCACAGAAAATCACTGTCACTGACACTGCTCAAAGTTGCGAAATTCTTCGAGGGATGACGCGGGGTTGACCCAAGGCGGGGATCCATCAGCCGGCTTTCCACAAACTTGCACTAATCACTCATAATAATCCAGTAAAACTACGCACTGCGCCATGTTAGATGTTCTGGGTAATAAGTTCTATATACAGGAGAGAACACAAACACCTGTATAGTTTTGTAGGTTCGGTTTACTGGATAAGAGTATGTACACAGAGGTGGATAGCACTGCTCCCTAGCTAAGGTCCTGGTCAACTACCATGAACGGCGTGTAGCAAGTGATACGTGTAGCTTCATCGTCGCCATTTGATAATTAAGCATTAATGGGATATGGTAATAACATTGCCACACGCTGCTGGCTAGGCTGAATAAATATAAATGGAGCACATACATAATATACATACATAATACATAATCCAGCATACATAATATACATACACCAGGTACACCTCTTACACTCCCTGGTTCTCCCCTGACACTCCCAGGTACACCTCAGACACTCCCAGGTACACCTCAGACACTCACAGGTACACCTCAGACACTCCCAGGTAAACCTCTGACATTCCCAGGTACACCTCTGACACTCCCAGGTACACCTCTTACACTCACTGGTTCTCCCTTGACACTCCCAGGTACCCCTCTGACACTCCCAGGTACACCTCTGACACTTCCAGGTACATCTCTGACACTCGCAGGTACTACTCTGACACTCTCAGGTACACCTCTGACACTCCCAGGTACACCAATGACACATCAGGTACACCTCTGAGACTTCAGGTACCTCTGGGCACTCCCAGGTACACCTCCTTCAATCCCAGGTACACCTCGACACTCAGCAAGACACTCTGACACTCCAGGTGCCCTCTGACACTCCCAGGTACACTTCTGACACTCCCAGGTGCACTGACCTCCCAGGTACACCTCTGATCGCTTGGGTATGTGTACCTCTGACACTCCCAGGTATACCTCTGACACTCCCAGGTACACCTCTGACACTCCCATGTACACCTCAGACACTGCAAGATACACCTCTGACATTCCATGTACACATCAGACACTTCCTGGTACACCTCAGACACTCCCAGGTACACCTCAGACACTCCCAGGTACACCTCTGACACTCCCAGGTGCACTGCTGTCACTCCCAGGTACACCCCTAACACTCCCAGTTACACCCCTGACACTCCCAGGTACACCTCTGACAATCCCAGGTACACCTCAGACAATCCCAGGTACACCTCTGACACTTCCAGGTACACCCCTGACACTTCCAGGTACACTTCTGACACTCCCAGGTACACCAATGACACTCATAGGTACACCTCTGACACTCCCAGGTACACCTCTGACACTCCCAGGTACACCAATGACACACTCAGGTACACCTCTGACACTTCCAGGTACACCCCTGACACTTCCAGGTACACCAATGATACTCCCAGGTACACCGCTGACACTGCCAGGTACACCGCTGACACTGCCAGGTACACCTCAGACATTGCCAGGTACACCTCAGACACTCCCAGGTAAAGCTCAGACACTCCCAGTAACACCTCAGACACTCACAGGTACACCTGTGACACTCCCAAGTGCAACTCTGACACTCCCAGGCACACCTCTGACACTCCCAGGTACACCTCCGACACTCCCAGGTACACCTCTGACACTCCCAGGTACACTTCTCACACACCCAGGTACACCTATGACACTCCCCGGTACACGTCTAATACTCCCAGGTACACCTCTGACACTTCCAGATACACCTCTGACACTCCCAGGTACACCAATGATACTACCAGGTACACCTCTGACACTCCCAGGTACACCTCCGATACTCCCAGGTACACCTCCGATACTCCCGCGTACACCTCCCATACTCCCGGGTACGCCTCAGACACTCCCTGGTTCACCTCTGACACTTCCAGATACACCTCTGACACTCCCAGGTACACCAATGATACTACCAGGTACACCTCTGACACTCCCAGGTACACCTCCGATACTCCCAGGCACACCTCCGATACTCCCAGGTACACCTCAGACACTCCCTGGTTCACCTCTGACACTCCCTGGTTCATCTTTGACACTCCCTGGTACACCTCTGACACTCCCAGGTACACCTCTTACACTCCCTGGTTCTCCCCTGACACTCCCAGGTACACCTCAGACACTCCCAGGTACACCGCTGACACTCCAAGGTACACCGCTGACACTGCCAGGTACACCTCAGACACTGCCAGGTACACTTCAGACACTCCCGGGTACAGCTCACACACTCCCAGTTACACCCCTGACACCCCAGTACACCCCTGACACCCTTGCGTACAGCCCCCGATGGCTCCCAGGTACACCTCTGACACTTCCGGATACACCTCTGACATTCCCAGGTACACCAATCACACTCCCAAGTACAACTCTGACACCGCCTGGTACACCTCTGACACTCCCAGGTACACCAATGACACTCCCAGGTACACCACTGACACTTCCAGGTACACCTCTGACACACCCAGTTACACCTCTGACAATCCCTGGTACACCTCTGACACTCTCAGGAACACCTCTGACACTCCCAGGTACACTTCTGACACTCCCAGATACACCTTTGACACTCCCAGGTACACCTCTGACACTCCCAGGTATACCTCTGATACGCCCAGGTATACCTCTGACACTCCCAGGTATACCTCTGACACTCCCAGGTACACCTCTGACACAACCAGGTACACCTTTGACACTCCAAGGTACTCCTTTGACGCTGCCAGGTCCTCCTCCGACACTCCCAGGAACACCTCTGACACTCCCAGGTACACCTCTGACACTCCCAGGTACACCGCTGACACTCACAGGTACACCTCTGACACTCCCAGGTACACCGCTGACACTCCCAGGTACACAGCTGACACTCCCAGGTACACCGCTGACACTGCCAGGTACACCTCAGACACTGCCAGGTACACTTCAGACACTCCCAGGTACAGCTCAGACACTCCCAGTTACACCTCTATAACTCCCAGGTGCACCTGTGACACTCCCAAGTGCACCTCTGACACTCCCAGGCACACCTCTGACACTCCCAGGTACACCGCTGACACTCCCAGTTACACCGCTGACACTGCCAGATACACCTATGACACTCCAGGTACTCCCCTGACACTCCCAGTTACCCCCCTGACAATCCCAGGTACACCTCTGACAATCCCAGGTACACCCCTGACACTCCCAGGTACTCCTCTGACACTGCCAGGTACACCTCAGACACTGCCAGGTACACCTCAGACACTCCCAGGTACAGCTCAGACACTCCCAGGTACACCTCAGACACTCCCAGGTGCACCTGTGACACTCCCAAGAGCACCCTGACACTCCCAGGCTCACCTCTGACACTCCAAGGTACACCTCCGACACTCGAAGGTACACCGCGGACACTCCCAGGTACACCGCTGACACTGCCAGATACACCTCTGACACTCCATGTACACCAAAGACACTCCCAGGTAAACCTCAGACACTCCCAGGTACACCTCAGACACTGCCAGGTCAACCTCTGACATTCCCAGGTACACCTCTGAATCTCCCAGGTACACCTCTTACACTCCCTGGTTCTCCCCTGACACTCCCAGGTACCCCTCTGACACTCCCAGGTACACCTCTGACACTCCCAGGTACACCTCTGACACTCGCAGGTACTACTCTGACACTCCCAGGTACACCTCAGACACTCCCAAGTACACCTCAGACACTCCCAGGTACACCTCACACACTCCCAGGTACATCTCTGACACTCCCAGGTACACCTCTGACACTCCCAGGTAAACCTCTGACATTCCCAGGTACACCCGTGACACTCCCAGGTACTCCTCTGAAACTGCCAGGTACACCTCAGACACTGCCAGGTACACCTCAGACACTCCCAGGTACA
>NW_024750948.1:0-10414 GCF_018991925.1 Homarus americanus
ATTTAACCCCTTGAGAAGCCTACTTGTATGATGATTTAAGCCCTTGAGAAGATTACCTGTATGATGATTTAACCCCTTGAGAAGCTTACCTGTATGATGATTTAACCCCTTGAGAAGCCTACCTGTATGATGATTTAACCCCATGAGAAGCTTACCTGTATGATGATTTAACCCCTTGAGAAGCCTACCTGTATGATGATTTAACCCCTTGAGAAGCTTACCTGTATGATGATTTAAACCCTTGAGAAACTTACGTGTATGATGATTTAACCCCTTGAGAAGCTAGCCTGTATGATGATTTAACCCATTGAGAAGCTTACCTGTATTATGATTTAACCCCTTGAGAAGCTTACCTGTATCATGATTTAACCCCTTAAGAAGCTTACCTGTATGATTTAAACCCTTGAGAAGCTTACGTATATGATGATTTAACCCCTTGAGAAGCTTACCTGTATGATGATTTAACCCCTTGACAAGCTTACCTGTATGATGATTTATCCTCTTGCGAAGCTTACCTGTATGATGATTTAACCCCTTGAGAAGCTTACCTGTATGATGATTTAACCCCTTGAGAAGCTTACCTGTATGATGCTTTAACCCCTTCAGAAGCCTACCTGTATGATGATTTGACGCCTTGAGAAGCTTACCTGTATGATGCTTTAACCCCTTGAGAAGCCTACCTGTACAGTTTGTATGAAAACCTACCTGTGATGATTTAACCCCTTGACACACCATGATGTGATTTAACCCCTTGAGAAGCTTACCTATGATGATTTAACCCCTTGAGAAGCTTACCTGTATGATGATTTAACCCCTTGAAAAGCCTACCTGTATGATGATTACCCCCTTGGGAAGCTTACCTATATGATGATTTAACCCCTTGAGAAGCCTACCTGTATGATGATTTAACCCCTTGAGAAGCTTACGTGTATGATGATTTAACCCCTTGAGAAGCTTACCTGTATGATGATTACCTCCTTGAGAAGCTTACCTGTATGATGATTTAACCCCTTGAGAAGCCTACCTGTATGATGATTTAAACCCTTGAGAAGCTTACGTGTATGATGATTTAACCCCTTGAGAAGCCTACCTGTATGATGCTTTAACCCCTTGAAGCCTACCTGTATGATGATTGCTTGTGAAAGCCTACCTGGCATGATGGTTGTAGCCTTGCTTGAAAGCCTACCTGCTCTTAGTGATTTTGTCCCTCACTTGGGATTTACCTGTGCTGGTTAACCCCTGAGAAGCCCTGCCTGTATGATGATTTTTTTATGAGAAGCTTACCTGTATGATGATTTAACCCCCTTGAGAAGCTTACCTGTATGATGATTTAACCCCTTCAGAAGCCTACCTGTATGATGATTTAATCCCTAGAGAAGCTTACGTGTATGATGATTTAACCCCTTGAGAGGCCTACCTGTATGATAATTTAAACCCCTTGAGAAGCTTACCTGTATGATGATTTAACCCCTTGAGAAGCTTACCTGTAAGATGATTTAACCCCTTGAGAAGCCTACCTGTATGATGATTTAATCCCTTGAGAAGCTTACGTGTATGATGATTTAACCCCATGAGAAGCTTACCTGTATGATGATTGCCCCCTTGAGAAGCTTACCTGTATGATGATTTAACCCCTTGAGAAGCCTACCTGTATGATGATTTAACCCCTTGAGAAGCTTACGTGTATGATGATTTAACCCCTTGAGAAGCCTACCTGTATGATGCTTTAACCCCTTGAGAAGCCTACCTGTATGATGATTTAACCCATTGAGAAGCCTACCTGTATGATGATTTAACCCCTTGAGAAGCCTACCTATATGATGATTTAATCCCTCGCGAAGTTTACCTGTGTGCTGATTTAACCCCCTGAGAAGCCTACCTGTATGATGATTTATCCCCTTGAGAAGCCTACGTGTATGATGATTTAAGCACTTGAGAAGCCTACCTGTATGATGATTTAACCCCTTGAGAAGCTTACCTGTATGATGATTTAACCCCTTGAGAAGCTGACCTGTATGATGAGTTAAACCCTTGAGAAACTTACGTGTATGATGATTTAACCCCTTGAGAAGCTTACCTGTATGATGATTTAACCCCTTGAGAAGCTTAACTGTATGATGATTTATCCCCTTGAGAAGCTTACCTGTATGATGATTTAACCCCTTGAGAAGCTTACCTGTATGATGATTTAACCCCTTCAGAAGCCTACCTGTATGATGATTGAATCCCTAGAGAAGCCTACCTGTATGATGATTAAACCCCTTGAAAAGCTTACCTGTATGATGATTTAACCCCTTGAGAAGCCTACCTGTATGATCATTTAACCCCTTGAGAAGCTTACCAGTTTGATGATTTAACCCCTTGAGAAGCCTACCTGTATGATGATTTAACCCCTTGAGAAGCCTACCTGTATGATGATTTAACCCCTTGAGAAGCTTACCTGTATGATGATTTAACGCCTTGAGAAGCCTATATGTATGATAATTTAACCCCTTGAGAAGCCTACCTGTATGATGATTTAAGCCCTTGAGAAGCCTACCTGTAAGATGATTTAACCCCTTGAGACGCTTACCTGTATGATGATTTAACCCATTGAGAAGCTTACCTGTATGATGATTTAACCTCTTGAGAAGCCTACCTGTATGATGATTTAACCCCTTGAGAAGCCTACCTGTATGATAATTTAACCCCTTGAGAAGCCTACCTGCATGATGATTTAACCCCTTGAGAAGCTTACCTGTATGATGATTTAACCCCTTGAGAAGCCTACCTGTATGATGATTACCCCCTTGAGAAGCTTACCTGCATGATGATTTAACCCCTTGAGAAGCCTACCTGTATGATGATTTAACCCCTTGAGAAGCTTACTTGTATGATGATTAAGCCCTTGAGAAGCTTACCTGTATGATGATTACCCCCTTGAGAAGCTTAGCTGTATGATGATTTAACCCCTTGAGAAGCTTACCGGTATGATGATTTAACCCCTTCAGAAGCTTACCGGTATGATGATTTAACCCCTTGAGAAGCTTACCTGCATGATGATTTAACCCCTTGAGAAGCTTACCTGTATGATGATTTAACCACTTGAGAAGCCTACCTGTTTGATGATTTAACCCCTTGAGAAGTTTACCTGTATGATGATTTAACCCCTTGAGAAGCTTACCTGTATGATGATTTCATCCCTTGAGAAGCTTACGTGTATGATGATTTAACCCCTTGAGAAGCTTACCTGTATGATGATTTAACCCCTTTGAGAAGCTTACCTGTATGATGATTTAACCCCTTGAGAAGCTTACCGGTATGATGATTTAACCCCTTCAGAAGCTTACCGGTATGATGATTTAACCCCTTGAGAAACTTACCTGCATGATGATTTAACTCCTTGAGAAGCTTACCTGTATGATGATTTAACCACTTGAGAAGCCTACCTGTATGATGATTTAACCCCTTGAGAAGTTTACCTGTATGATGATTTAACCCCTTGAGCAACTTACCTGTATGATGATTTCACCCCTTGAGAAGCTTACCTGTATGATGATTTAACCCCTTGAGAAGCCTACCTGTATGCTGATTTAACCCCTTGAGAAGTTTACCTGTATGATGATTTAACCCCTTGAGAAGCCTACCTGTATTTTGATTTAACCCCTTGAGAAGCTGACCTGTATGATGATTTAAACCCTTGAGAAACTTACGTGTATGATGATTTAACCCCTTGAGAAGCTTACCTGTATGATGATTTAACCCCTTGAGAAGCCTACCTGTATGATGATTTAACCCCATGAGAAGCTTACCTGTATGATGATTTCACCCGTTGAGAAGCTTACCTGTATGATGATTTAACCCCTTGAGAAGCTTTCCTGTATGATGATTTAAACCCTTGAGAAGCCTACTTGTATGATGATTTAACCCCTTGAGAAGCTAGCCTGTATGATGATTTAACCCATTGAGAAGCTTACCTGTATTATGATTTAACCCCTTGAGAACCTTACCTGTATGATGATTTAACCCCTTGAGAAGCCTACCTGCATGATGATTTAACCCCTTGAGAAGCTTACCTGTATGATGATTTAAACCCTTGAGAAGCTTACGTGTATGATGATTTAACCCCTTGAGAAGCTTACCTGTATGATGATTTAACCCCTTGACAAGCTTACCTGTATGATGATTTATCCTCTTGCGAAGCTTACACTGATGATTCTTGCTTGAGAAGCTTACCTTCTATGATGATTTAACCACTTGAGAAGCCTACCTGTATGATGATTTAACCCCTTGAGAAGCCTACCTGTATGATGATTTAACCCCTTGAGAAGCCTTCCTGTATGATGATTTAACCCCCCGAGAAGTTTACCTGTATGCTGATTTAACCCCTTGAGAAGCCTGCCTGTATGATGATTTATTCCCTTGAGAATCCTACGTGTATGATGATTTAACCACCTGAGAAGCTTACCTGTATGATGATTTAACCCCTTGAGAAGCCTACCTGTATGATGATTTAACCCCTTGAGAATCTTACCTGTATGATGATTTAACCCCTTGAGAAGCTTACCTGTATGATGGTTAACTTGTAGAAGCCTACCTGTATGATGATTTAACCCCTTGAAAGCTTACCTGTATGATGATTTAAAACCCTTGAGAAGCTTACGTGTATGATGATTTAACCCCTTGAGAAGTTTACCTGTATGATGATTTAACCCCTTGAGACGCCTACCTTTATGATGATTTAACCCCTTGAGAAGCTTACGTGTATGATGATTTAACCCCTTGAGAAGCCTACCTGTATGATGATTTAACCCCTTGAGAACCCTACCTGTATGATGATTTAACCCCTTGAGAAACCTACCTGTGTGATGATTTAACCCCTTGAGAAGCTTACCTATATGATGATTTAACCCCTTGAGAAGCCTACCTGTATGATGATTGAACCCCTTGAGAAGCTTACCTGTATGATAATTTTTACCCTTCAAAGGCACCACCTGTAACCTTGATGAATTTAACCCTTGAGAAACCTACGCAACATGATGAATTTAACCCCGCCAGAAACTTACCTGTGATGATTTAACGCCAAAGCCTACCTTGTGATGGTTAACCTTGAGAAAGCTTACCTGTATGATGATTTAACCCCTTGAGAAGCCTACCTGTATGATGATTACCCCCTTGGGAAGCTTACCTGTATGATGATTTAACCCCTTGAGAAGCCTACCTGTATGATGATTTAACCCCTTGAGAAGCTTACGTGTATGATGATTTAACCCATTGAGAAGCTTACCTGTATGATGATTGCCCCCTTGAGAATCTTACCTGTATGATGATTTAACCCCTTGAGAAGCCTACCTGTATGATGATTTAACCCCTTGAGAAGCTTACGTGTATGATGATTTAACCCCTTGAGAAGCCTACCTGTATGATGCTTTAACCCCTTGAGAAGCCTACCTGTACGATGATTTAACCCCTTGAGAAGCCTACCTGTATGATGATTTAACCCCTTGAGAAGCCTACCTATATGATGATTTAATCCCTCGCGAAGTTTACCTGTGTGCTGATTTAACCCCCTGAGAAGCCTACCTGTATGATGATTTATCCCCTTGAGAAGCCTACGTGTATGATGATTTAACCACCTGAGAAGCTTACCTGTATGATGATTTAACCCCTTGAGAAGCCTACCTGTATGATGATTTAACCCCTTGAGAATCTTACCTGTATGATGATTTAACCCCTTGAGAAGCCTACCTGTATGATGATTTAACCCCTTGAGAAGCTGACCTGTATGATGATTTAAACCCTTGAGAAACTTACGTGTATGATGATTTAACCCCTTGAAAAGCTTACCTGTATGATGATTTAACCCCTTGAGAAGCTTAACTGTGTGCTGATTTAACCCCCTGAGAAGCCTACCTGTATGATGATTTATTCCCTTGAGAATCCTACGTGTATGATGATTTAACCACCTGAGAAGCTTACCTGTATGATGATTTAACCTCTTGAGAAGCCTACCTGTATGATGATTTAAGCCCTTGAGATGCCTACCTGCATGATGATTTAACCCCTTGAGAAGCCTACCTGCATGATGATTTAACCACTTGAGAAACTTACCTGTATGATGATTTAACCCCTTGAGAAGCCTACCTGTATGATGATTTAACCCCTTGAGAAGCTTACCTGTAGGATGATTTAACCCCTTGAGAAGTCTACCTGTATGATGATTACCCCCTTGAGAAGCTTACCTGTATGATGATTTAACCCCTTGAGAAGCCTACCTGTATGATGATTTAACCCAGCAAGCTTACGTGTATGATGATTTAACCTTGCTTGAGAAGCTTACCTGTGATGATTACCCCTTAGGAAGCTTACCTGTATGATGATTTAACCTTGAGAAGCCTACCTGTATGATAGTTTAACCCTTGAGAAGCTTATATGTTTGATGATTTAACCCCTTGAGAAACTGTATGATGCTTCTTCCTTGGCTTACCTGTATGATGATTACCTTGAGAAGCTTACCTGTATGATGGTGCCTTGAAAGCCTACCTGTATGATGATTTGGCAGCCAGAAGCCTGTATGATGATTTATCCCCTTGAGAAGCCTACGTGTATGATGATTTAACCACCTGAGAAGCTTACCTGTATGATTATTTAACCCCTTGAGAAGCCTACCTGTATGATGATTTAACCCCTTGAGAATCTTACCTGTATGATGATTTAACCCCTTGAGAAGCTTACCTGTATGATGATTTATCCCCTTGAGAAGCTTACCTGTATGATGATTTAAGCCCTTGAGAAGCCTACCTGTAAGATGATTTACCCCCTTGAGACGCTTACCTGTATGATGTCTTAACCCTTGAAGCTTACCTGTGAATGATGATTTGCTCTTGAAAGCCTACCTGTATGATGATTTAACCTTGAAGCCTACCTGTATGATGAGTTTAACCCCTTGAGCCTTCCACCTGCATGATGATTTAACTTGTGAGAAGCCTACCTGTATGATGATTTAAGCCCTTGAGAAGCCTACCTGCATGATGATTTAACCCCTTGAGAAGCTTACCTGTATGATGATTTAACCCCTTGAGAAGCCTACCTGTATGATGATTACCCCCGTGAGAAGCTTACCTGTATGATGATTTAACCCCTTGAGAAGCCTACCTGTATGATGATTTAACCCCTTGAGAAGCTTACGTTTATGATGATTAAGCCCTTGAGAAGCTTACCTGTATGATGATTACCCCTTTGAGAAGCTTACCTGTATGATGATTTAACCCCTTGAGAAGCTTACCTGTATGATGATTTAACCCCTTCAGAAGCTTACGTGTATGATGATTTAACCCCTTGAGAAGCTTACCTGTATGATGATTTAACCCCTTGAGAAGCCTACCTGTATGATGATTTAACCCCTTGAGAAGCTGACCTGTATGATGATTTGAACCCTTGAGAAACTTACGTGTATGATGATATAACCCCTTGAGAAGCCTACCTATATGATGATTTAATCCCTCGCGAAGTTTACCTGTGTGCTGATTTAACCCCCTGAGAAGCCTACCTGTATGATGATTTATCCCCTTGAGAAGCCTACGTGTATGATGATTTAACCACCTGAGAAGCTTACCTGTATGATGATTTAACCCCTTGAGAAGCCTACCTGTATGATGATTTAACTCCTTGAGAATCTTACCTGTATGATGATTTAACCCCTTGAGAAGCTTACCTGTATGATGATTTATCCCCTTGAGAAGCTTACCTGTATGATGATTTAAGCCCTTGAGAAGCCTACCTGTAAGATGATTTACCCCCTTGAGAAGCCTACCTGTATGATGATTTAACCCCTTGAGAAGCCTTCCTGCATGATGATTTAACCTCTTGAGAAGCCTACCTGTATGATGATTTAAGCCCTTGAGAAGCCTACCTGCATGATGATTTAACCCCTTGAGAAGCTTACCTGTATGATGATTTAACCCCTTGAGAAGCCTACCTGTATGATGATTACCCCCTTGAGAAGCTTACCTGCATGATGATTTAACCCCTTGAGAAGCCTACCTGTATGATGATTTAACCCCTTGAGAAGCTTACTTGTATGATGATTAAGCCCTTGAGAAGCTTACCTGTATGATGATTACCCCCTTGAGAAGCTTAGCTGTATGATGATTTAACCCCTTGAGAAGCTTACCGGTATGATGATTTAACCCCTTCAGAAGCTTACCGGTATGATGATTTAACCCCTTGAGAAGCTTACCTGCATGATGATTTAACCCCTTGAGAAGCTTACCTGTATGATGATTTAACCACTTGAGAAGCCTACCTGTATGATGATTTAACCCCTTGAGAAGTTTACCTGTATGATGATTTAACCCCTTGAGAAGCTTACCTGTATGATGATTTCATCCCTTGAGAAGCTTACGTGTATGATGATTTACCCCTTGAGAAGCTTACCTGTATGATGATTTAACCCCTTTGAGAACCTTACCTGTATGATGATTTAACCCCTTGAGAAGCCTACCTGCATGATGATTTAACCCCTTGAGAAGCTTACCTGTATGATGATTTAAACCCTTGAGAAGCTTACGTGTATGATGATTTAACCCCTTGAGAAGCTTAACTGTATGATGATTTAACCCCTTGACAAGCTTACCTGTATGATGATTTATCCTCTTGCGAAGCTTACCTGTATGATGATTTAACCCCTTGAGAAGCTTACCTGTATGATGATTTAACCCCTTGAGAAGCTTACCTGTATGATGCTTTAACCCCTTCAGAAGCCTACCTGTATGATGATTTGACCCCTTGAGAAGCTTACCTGTATGATGATTTAACCCCTTGAGAAGCCTACCTATATGATGATTTAACCCCTTGAGAAGCTTACCTGTATGATGATTTAACCCCTTGAGGCTTACCTGTATGATGAGTTTAACCCTTGAGAAGCTTACCTGTATGATGATTTAAACCCCTTGAGAAGCTTACCTGTATGATTATTTAACCCCTTGAGAAGCTTACCTGTATGATAATTTAACCCATTGAGAAACTTACCTGTATGATGCTTTAACCTCTTCAGAAGCCTACCTGTATGATGATTTGACCCCTTGAGAAGCTTACCTGTATGATGATTTAACTCCTTGACAAGCCTACATGTATGATGATTTCACCCCTTGAGAAGCTTACCTGCATGATGATTTAACCCCTTGAGAAGCTTACCTGTATGATGATTTAACCCCTTGAGAATCCTACCTGTATGGTGATTTAACTTATGAGGCTTACCACCATGTGATGATTTAACTTGCTTGAGAAAGCTTACCTGTATGATGATTTTAACGCCTTCAAAGCCTACTACAACCCTTGATGATTTAACCCTTGAGAAGCTTACCTGTATGATGGTTAACCCCTTGAGAAGCTTACCTATATGATAATTTAAACCCTTGAGAACCTTACGTGTATGATGATTTAACCCCTTGAGAAGCTTACCTGTATGAATATTTAACCCCTTGAGAAGCTTACCTGTATGATGATTTAACCCCTTGAGTGGCTTACCTGTATGATGATTTAACCCCTTGACAAACCTACCTGTATGATGATTTAACCGCTTGAGAAGCTTACCTGTATGATGATTTAACCCTTGAGAAGCCTACCTGTATGGTGATTTAACCCCTTGAGAAGCCTACCTGTATAATGATTTAACCCCTTGAGAAGCTTACCTGTATGATGATTTAACCCGTTGAGAAGCTTACCTTTATGATGATTTTACCCCATGAGAAGCTTACCTGTATGATGATTTATCCCCTTGAGAAGCTTACCTGTATGATGATTTAACCCCTTGAGAAGCTTCCCTGAATGATGATTTAACCCCTTGAGAAGCCTACCTGTATGATGATTTAAGCCCTTGAGAAGCCTACCTGAATCATGATTTAACCCCTTGAGAAGCTCACATGTATGATGATTTAACCCCTTGAGAAGCCTACCTGTATGATGATTTAACCCTTTAAGAAGCTTACCTGTATTATGATTTAAGCCCTTGAGAAGCTTGCCTGTATGATGATTTAACCCCTTGAGAATCCTACCTGTATGATGATTTAACCCCTTGAGAAGCTTACCTATATGATGATTTAACCCCTTGAGAAGCTTGCCTGTATGATGATTTAACCCCTTGAGAAGCTTACCTGTATGATGACTTAACCCCTTGAGATGCTTACCTGTATGATGATTTATCCCCTTGAGAAGCTTACCTGTATGATGATTTAACCCCTTGAGAAGTTTACCTGTATGATGATTTAACCCCTTGAGAAGCCTACCTGTATGATGATTTAACCCCTTGAGAAGCTTACCTGTATTATGATTTAACCCCTTGAGAAGCCTACCTGTATGATGAATGAAGCCCTTGAGAAACCTACCTGTTTGATGATTTAACCCCTTGAGAAGCTTACCTGTATGATGATCTAAC
>NW_024750949.1:0-2624 GCF_018991925.1 Homarus americanus
AAAGTCTAACATTTTTGAAAATTTTCGAAAATTTTTCCAAAACCCTTTTCGAAAATTTTTCAAAATTTTCTTTAAAATTTTGAAAATTTTGAAAATTTTGAAAATTTTGAAAAATTTTGAAAATTTGAAAATTTTCAAAAATTTTCAAAAATTTCCCAAAAATTTTTCCAAAATTTTCCAAAATTTCCAAAATTTTCAAAATTTTCAAAAATTTTCAAAATTTTTGAAATTTTGAAAATTTTGAAAATTTTGAAATTTGGAAAATTTGAAATTTTCTCGAAAATTTGAAAATTTTTGGAAAATTTGAAAATTTTCAGAAAATTTCGAAATTTTCCAAAATTTTCCAAAATTTTCCAAAATTTTCCAAAAATTTTCCAAAATTTTCCAAAAATTTTCCAAAATTTTCCAAAAATTTTCAGAATTTTTCCAAAATTTCCGAAAATTTTCCAAAATTTTCCAAAATTTTCCAAAAAATTTCAAAAATTTTCCAAAAATTTTCAAAAATTTTCGAAAATTTTCCAAAATTTTCCAAAAATTTTCCAAAATTTTCGAAAATTTTCAAAAATTTTTGGAAAATTTTGGAAAATTTTGGAAAAATTTTGGAAAAATTTTGGAAAATTTTGGAAAAATTTTTGGAAAATTTTCCAAAATTTTCCAAAAATTTTCCAAAATTTTCAAAAATTTTCCAAAAATTTTCAAAAATTTTTCCAAAATTTTCGAAAATTTTCCAAAATTTTCCAAAAATTTTCCAAAAATTTTTGAAAATTTTGGAAAATTTTTGGAAAATTTTGGAACATTTTTGGAAAATTTTGGAAAAATATTGGAAAATTTTCGAAAATTTTTCCAAAATTTTCCAAAATTTTCCAAAAATTTTCCAAAAATTTTTGAAAATTTTGGAAAATTTTTGGAAAATTTTGGAAAATTTTTGGAAAAATTTGGAAAATTTTTGGAAAATTTTGGAAAATTTTGGAAAATTTTCGAAAATTTTTGGAAAATTATGGAAAAATTTTGGAAAAATTTTCGAAAATTTTTGGAAAATTTTGGAAAAATTTTGGAAAATTTTCAAATATTTTCGAAAATTTTCCAAAATTTTCCAAATTTTCAAAAAATTTTTGAAAATTTTGGAAAAATTTTCGAAAAATTTTCCAAAATTTTCCAAAATTTTCAAAAAATTTTCCAAAATTTTTCCAAAATTTTCAAAAATTTTCGAAAATTTTCCAAAATTTTCCAAAAATTTTCCAAAATTTTTCCAAAATTTTCAAAAATTTTCGAAAATTTTCCAAAATTTTCCAAAAATTTTCCAAAATTTTCCAAAAATTTTCCAAAAATTTTCCAAAATTTTCCAAAAATTTTGAAAATTTTCGAAAATTTTGGAAAATTTTTGGAAAATTTTGGAAAATTTTTGAAAAATTTTCGAAAAATTTTGGAAAAATTTTCGAAAATTTTCCAAAATTTTTCCAAAATTTTCCAAAATTTTCCAAAAATTTTCCAAAATTTTCCAAAAATTTTCCAAAATTTTCAAAAATTTTCGAAAATTTACAAAAATTTTTGGAAAATTTTGGAAAAATTTTGGAAAATTTTTGGAAAATTTTGGAAAATTTTGGAAAATTTTGGAAAATTTTTGGAAAATTTTCCAAAATTTTGGAAAATTTTCCAAAATTTTCAAAAATTTTTGGAAAATTTTGGAAAATTTTGGAAAATTTTTGGAAAATTTTTGGAAAATTTTGGAAAATTTTTGGAAAAATTTCGAAAATTTTCGAAAATTTTTGAAAATTTTGGAAAAATTTTGGAAAATTTTTTGAAAATTTTGGAAAATTTTGGAAAATTTTTCGAAAATTTTTCCAAAATTTTCAAAAATTTTCCAAAAATTTGGAAAATTTTGGAAAATTTTCGAAAATTTTTGAAAATTTTCAAAAATTTTTCCAAAATTTTCCAAAAATTTTCGAAAATTTTTCCAAAATTTTTCCATAATTTTCCAAAAATTTTCGAAAATTTTGGAAAATTTTCCCAAATTTTTGGAAAATTTTGGAAAATTTTCGAAAATTTTTCCAAAATTTTCCAAAAATTTTCCAAAATTTTCGAAAATTTTCAAAAATTTTTGGAAAATTTTGGAAAATTTTCCAAATTTACTTCCAAAATTATTCCAAATTTTCCAAAATTTCCAAATTTTGAAATTTCGAAAATTTTCAAAATTTTCCAAAATTTCAAAATTTCAAAATTTTCCAAATTTTCCAAAATTTTCGAAATTTTCAAAATTCTTCCAAAATTTTCAAAATTTTGAAATTTTCACCTCGAAAATTTTGAAAATTTTTGAAAATTTTCGAAAATTTTCCAAAATTTTGAAAATTTTTGAAAATTTTTGGAAAAATTTTGAAAATTTTCGAAAATTTTTGGAAAATTTTCAAAAAATTTCCAAAATTTTCCAAAATTTTCCAAAATTTTCCAAAATTTTTCGAAAATTTTCAAAAATTTTACAAAATTTTTCGAAAATTTTCCAAAATTTTCCAAAATTTTCCAAAAGTTCAGGTGGTCCCCTGGGGTGCCTAAAGTTCAGGTGGTCCCCTGGGGTGCCTAAAGTTCAGGTGGTCCCTGGGGTGCCTAAAGTTCAGGTGGTCCCCTGGGGT
>NW_024750950.1:0-3286 GCF_018991925.1 Homarus americanus
ACCATTTCCTGCCATATGGGCTGAGCTGCTTTGCCAAGACTTGGGAGCTTACTGCTGGAAGGAACTGCATAACTTTTCATTACTAATTGGTACATGTTTTACGTTTCCATTGTTTACTGGCAGTAAATGGTAAATAATTTTCATGTCTGAAGCTAAAAGTTGCATCCCACCCCCACAATTAGTGGTGGAGATGTTACATTTAACCAAAAAGATGCTGGTGTTTTACCCCAGCAGTGGGTGGACCAGCATTGTTAAGGTCCGAATTAACGAGGGTCAACTATTCTGGATCATTTTCATTCTAATAAATTAACCTGATACATTTACTTTACTTTAAATAAGCTATTTAGTGGTAAGGTGTGGGAATACTGAATTTTCATAAGATTTCAAGTTAAAATTTACCTAGCAAAAAATGAAAACTTTTCAAATCTGAAGATATCACATGATTCTGCACATAGAACTACATCATTAATACCATGGGCCGATTTTTCAAACTCAAAAAAAAAAAATTCGCCTCCGTATGATACCCTAGTGGACCAGCATTTTAGCTTAAGGTCCGAATTAACGAGGGTCAACTGTATATATATATATATATATTTCATGTAACCACTAATGAAAACGTGGATAAGATAAATCTTGATAAAATCACACGGGAAAATGGAAACAACGGAGTACCTTAGCTTTCGTCTTTATTCAAGACATCTTCAGAGGCAACTGGATTACATGGACAGAGAGAGGCTTAAATATACAGGGTGACTCTAAAAACATGAGGTCAGGTCATGATGACATCCACTAATACACCAACACAACCGTAGAGGAGCTTAAGAGAAGGGTGGTGACGTGACTAAACAGGTCAGGTCAGAAAAAGGACCCACAAAATAACTGTCATACATCAAGATCAAAGTTTTCAAAGCAGTTTAACCTTGGGCCACTGACAAAAAATTTATGTAACATATTATCAGTTTTGAACTGACCATCACTAAGGTTTATTGATTTTAATTCCTTAATCAAACTAGCTTCAACCAGAAGTCTTTCTGTGACACAAGATGATTTGAATACTTCTAAGCTTTTTTTCCCAAAATGGGGTGATTATTATTCAACATGAACGAACAAGGCACTGCTTTCAGATGCAGTTCTGATATTATACTTATGTTGTTTGATTCTGAGCTGCAGTGTTTTTCCGTCTGACCTACATAATTACAATTACATTGGCTACATGGAATACAATAAACACTTCCATTTACATTCAAACTTGGGCTATTCCTTATAACATATTGGTAATGGTTGAGTTATACTTAGAAAATATTAGAAGCACCTGGTTACAGAGGAATGAAAGGATTTTAGCCCTTTAAAGCAACGATCAACAAACACAGAAGGGTACCCAAGTTTCTGTGCAATAGAACGAATGTGTTTAAATTCGTCGTCAATAAATTCAGAGTCACAAATACGCAGACATCGTAGGAACATAGCGAAAAAACTGACATTTTGGTAGACTCAAGGTGATTGGATAAAAGAATGAAACCGTTCTACCGTGTGGGCTTTCTATATACCTAAATTTATAGTTTTGGCCATTTCTCATGATACATATCAAGAAATGGAAGGGATTCACTTATTTCTTCAATTTTGAATGTGATACTAGGACAATATTATTAAGCTTGTCTAAAAATTCCAAGGGTCACTGTTTTGTAGGCCAAAGACAAAGAACATCATCTACATATCTATACTAAGGAGGAATACAGTCCACTACATTGGGAGTAATCTAGACTCAAAGAACTCCATATAAATACAGGCTAGAGGAGCAGAAAGACAATTACCCATGCTCATGCCAAATACTTGCTTGTAGAACTTCCCATTTGCACTAAAACACATTGTCAGTTACGCATAACTCTTATAATTTCAGGAAAGTATCATGTTCAATAGTTAAATCTAGCAGTTGTAATTTATCTTTAAGAAATGAAAGTAAGTCTTTCTCAGGTACTCTAGTGAACAGTGAATTACATCAAAACTTATTAATTCGCAAAGTTCGTTGTGTTTCTTGAGTTTATCAATTAAATCACTGCTATTGCGTATATGTGAATTAGATATTTGGCCTGTAAGAGGGATATCATCTTTACCAGCCATTTGGATAATTTGTAAGTAACAGAACCCACAGAACTCAATGATAGGACGTAATGGATTATTAAGCTTGTGTGTTTTGATCAATCCATACATATAAGGTAAAGTGGGATTGATTTGAGAGAGCTGTTTAGTGAGATCGGGGTTCTTTTTCAATAACATCTTCATTTTGGAATTAAACACATTCGTTCTATTGCACAGAAACTTGGGTACCCTTCTGTGTTTGTTGATCGTTGCTTTAAAAGGGCTAAAAAATCCTTTCATTCCTCTGTAACCAGACAAGTTCCTACACTTAAGAATATTTTGACTCTGCCCTATCGTGATGAATTTGTCCCTTTAGTTCGGTCCCTCAAGCTTCTAAATATTAATGTTGTTTTCAAGTATGACTCAGCCATTACCAATATGTTAATAGGAATAGCCCAAGGTTTGAATGTAAGTGGGAGTGTTTATTGTATTCCATGTAGCCAATGTAATTGATTATGTAGGTCAGACAGGAAACACCAACTCAGGCCTCAAGCTGTATCAGAACTGCATCTGAAAGCAGTGCCTTTCATGTTAATATATATATATATATATATATATATATATATATATATATATAAATATATATATATATATATATATATATATATATATATATATATATTTATCTGATAAAATCCACACGGGAAAAGGAAAAACATACTTTTGTCTTTATTTAGAATATACTCTGAAGATGTCTTGATAAGGACGAAAGCTGAAGTTCAAGATTTATCTTATCCACGTTTTCATTGTGGATCTACATGAAATATATTTATTATATATATATATATATATATATATATATATATATATATATAAATAAATAAATATATAAATATATAAAATATATATATATATATATATATATATATATATATATATATATATATATATTATATATATATATATATATATATATATATATATATATATATATATATATTTTATATATATATATATATACAGTATATATATATATATGCAGTATATATATATATATATATATATATATATATATATATATATATATATATATATATATAATATATATATATATATTTTATATATATATATATATATTTTATATATATATATATATATATATATATATATATATATATATATATATATATATATTATTTTTTACTAATTT